>NC_136261.1:136390173-136500173 GCF_964187855.1 Myxine glutinosa
TTTTATTTCATTGACAATGCTGGTAGCTGCATTACCACTGAGGCCAAAAGTAATTCAAAGAAAATTAGAGCAAAGTCGACGGTGCGACCCTACTACCCAACTAAAGCAACGTTGAAAGATGGTGAAAGGTTCCACCAGGAATTACCTTGTATCCAATTTTGAGTTAAAATATATTTTTCTCTTTTTACCCATGTGACCCAAGTCCCCACACCCTGGGGCATGAACTAGGGGTCAAATCCAAAACATATGGGCAATACCCCTGGCTCTCACCTGGTAGAATAAACAGTATACTGCACAGACTAAAGGTATTTTAAACCAATTTCAATGGTTGCTAGAAGACAGGGCAGCCCCCCCCCTCCCCTCCAGTAGACCCCTTCAGGGCCCCATTTTTATAATTCCTTGAACAAACATTGGTACATCACGGGTGATGAAGGTTATGGTGAAGTTTCATCGAAATTGCGTGTGTAGTTTCAGAGAATAAATCAAATACCCATTTTGGGAGGCAACCCTCCCCCCCCCCCCCCCCCATCCCTCCAGTAGACCCCTTCAGGGCCCCATTTTTCAAATGCCGTGAACAAACATTGGTACATCACGGGTGATGAAAGTTGTGGTCGAGTTTCATCGAAATTGTGTATGTAGTTTCAGAGAAGAAAGCAAATATCTATTTTGGGGGTCAAACCCAGACCCACTTTGACCCCCCTTAGATCCCTTTAGACTCCGATTTTTTTTAAAGCCGTGAACAGACTTTAGTCACAACATAACAAGTATCAATTGTGCCAAATTTGGTCGCAATCCCATCAGCGGTTTCGGAGAAGAAGTTTCGAGTGTTTACGGACGGACGACAGACGGACGTGCCATCTCATAAACTCCCCTGAACTACGTTCCAGGTGAGCTAAAAATTGTTATATATTTTATGTGTCCCCCAATGGTGATTGCATGTATAACGTTTAATTTTAAATTGTGCACGTAATTGCATTTTTGGTATTTGACCTCTTGACCCCGCCCCAGGGGGTGGTACCAAAAATGATACAGCTCTTGCACCTTCGTACCATGTGATGATCATAACTGCCAAGTTTGGTGAATTTCTGTCCAACCATTTGGAGGCAATAGCATGATAGACGGACAGACGGACAGACGGACACACAGATGCAGTGGATTACAATCTCTCCCCCCCCCACCCCCCCCGCACCCCACCCCCCGTTTTTTTCTCAAAAGTACAGGGATAAAAAAAAAGTGTGCGGATAATCAGAATGCCTCCACTACAGAGGCGCTAGCTGTATTACTGCTGATGCAATGTTATTGTGTCACTCCTGCATTAAGCAACTCACTGATATCTCCATTGTTGCTCTACTTATTCGAGGACAACTACCTGGGGCGCCTCTTCGTGGTGGTTGTACCCCTCAACACAAGTCGGGGGCCAAATCTTCCCCCATTCTTCCATGCTGCCCAGATTCGTCAGGGCAGCGCGGTCACGTTGAGAGTGCTGATCGGTCCCCATGGACTGGCCCTTTCCCTCTTGTCTCTGTTTCTCTCGCTCTCTCCCTCTCTCTCCCTCTCTCTCGCTCTCTCCCCCTCGCTCGTTCTAACTCTGTCATAGCCTTGACTTTGTGAAGGTGGGGGTACACCTTCCTGGATGTGGGGGATCTCTGGGTCGCTCCTGGAAGATAGATTGTCTGTCTCCATGCTGCCGGCTTTTTTGAGAGCCTGGGGCTAAACGACAACAACAACACTCCAAATTTCCAAACTGTATCAATTTCTGAGTTGAATCTTGGAGATGGTTGGGGCTTTCGGAATGAAATTTTGTACAAATAATGAGAATAAAAAGTATTTGGGCTTGACCTAAAATATTTGACCTTGACTTAATTTTTAGGTCATGGCCTAATTATAGTCATTATTAATATTTTTCACTAGAATATTTGTTTGATCAGGACAAAATTGTACTCTCTAGATAGCCTATTAGTGTAGCAGCATAGCAAACCTGTTGTGCATTTTGTGATACAAGCACCAAATTTGGTACACTAGTAGACTATCATATTATGAAAAGATCTGGATATTGGGCCATCTCAGATTCAGAGATTTCATTTTTGCAAGATTTCGATTCGATTGGGATCGAAGAGAACACCTTCTTCGTCTTCTGTACAGTGAAGTTGCCAGCCCTGAATTCTCTGGCTACATCTGGGTGCTTCATTGGGAGTGCAACCGTGTCCCTCAGGTGAACAGGGACCCACCTGGCATAGTGTGTGTGGTCTAAGGCATGGAACCATGGGACCAGTTCCGTCAGGGCATCAAGGTACGTCGTGAATGAAGCCTGCCGCAGAGAACGCACGTAGACCAGTACCAACATCTCTAGTTCCAGCACAGTTGCCCAGTACTGAAAGTTGGGAATGTCTTCTCCTCTCTGGTGACACCAGTCTTCGAACTCAGGCAGGTCTTCTGCATCATAAGCATATGTCATACAGTGGCGTTCATACGCACGGTGTTGCAGGATGTGCAGTGCCGCTGCAGTGATTTGATGAGCTCTTCTTGTGCGGGTGACGTGGGCAGCTCGTAGGAAGGAGTCGGCCGTCCCTGGCGTTGCAATCTCAGCTTGCAAAATCTGCAAATCTTGCAAAAATCAAATCTCTGAATCTGAGATGGCCCAATATCCAGATCTTTTCATAATATGATAGTCTACTAGTGTGCCAAATTTGGTGCTTGTATCACAAAATGCACAATTCTTTTGAATATTTGGGCTAAGCCGCCCCACTATATAGCAAACTGCATTTAAACTTAATTTATATTATATCCATTATCGCTCAATTTTGCCAATGTGGAATTTTGAATAACGCTTGGCATCCCATGACGTTCTTGTGTCATAATAGTGAACCTGCAATGAAGTTGTGCACCTGATATTTGTTTCGTGTCCTTGACCTACCTTTTTCTAATTTTGACCTAATTAACAAAAAACACCATTTTTATCATAACTTGAATAATTTTCCTATGATTTCATGTTGTTGAGTTTTATGGGTAAATTTTATATGAGGTCACATTTTGTTTATTTACACTCTAACCCTAAATGATAAGGTCAAGGTCATATGGTGGTCCCAAAAAAAACACAGCCATCTTTGGATCATATGCCAAGGGTAAGTCGCTGACAATCGCCAAGGGTGAGCCTCTCCCGGTCGTGGGTGGCTTACCCTTGGCGATCACTTTGTGATTGCAGATATTTAGACAAATATTTAGTATTTAGATATTAGTGGTTAGAGACATTGGACAATAACGTTTCACTAGCTTACAACATTATGGTGTACTCAGATGATCCTGATTTTGCTTGGAATGAAGGATCATGCCTTCCAGGATTTGTTTAACTTCCAAGGGTAACAAAAGAAGAAATAACTCCCCTCCTGAAAAATATTTCATGGAGTTTGGGGGACGGCAAGATGACAAACCCCACTTGTCATATGGTTATTAATAGCATTTGTTGAATGGCTTTGTTGAAAGAAAGCGTTGTTGACAATTTGATGACAATAGCTCAAATGGTTAAAAAAAAGTTACGGCCCGGAAAAACACACACACAGACACACACTGATGATGGAATGAGTTGTCCATTCAATTGTTCTCAACTGTGCTGGCTTATTCGAAAGCAGAAGAAACCAATGTAGGAAGCACAAGAGTGACAATAAATCCCACAGATATAACCTTAATCCAGGTGCATATTGCCTCCCTTGCTCCTTTGTCTTTTCTCTTTACTGAATTGGATATGCTGCTGATGAAACTTTTTAACTGCATCCCAGTGGGTATTTCTCCAAGTGTCCTGTTTTAGTCAAGTCGTTCCTTGCTGGAAGTGTCTATGTCACACACTTTAAAGTTTGCCTTGATGGTGTCCATGTCGTACTTACTCTGGCCTACATGTGAACAGATCCCCTCTTTCAGCGGAACATAATATATGGATTTGTGGATCATGTTGTCAGACATGTGGACCAGATAACCCACATAACGAAATAGTCTTGATGTGGAGAACTTGAATGTCAGGCATCTGGCAAATGTTAAGGTCTTCTGTATTTGGAACTTTGTCTTTCCATTTCATGTGAGTGATCCTGCTTAGACAGCTGTGTGGGGATTATTCTTAATCTTAATTATTCTTAACGCAACATAAGATGGATTGGTGTGGATCTGATCCGGATGCTTTTATTGTGATGACTTAAGTGTAGCATCCAACTCTCACAAACATACAGTTAAGCGGTGAGGATGACTGCATGGTAAACATTGACCTTTTTCTGGAGGCTGAACACAGCCTTCTCGGGAGCTTACCAAAAGCAATGTTTTCCCTACATAACCATGCGATGATATCATGGTCAACTAGAGTTTCTGTAACAAAGTGCTCCCAAGCAAATAGAGCGTGTCCACCATAAATAGTGTAATGTGGTTCATTGTGACACTGGAGGAAGTATACAAAACGTCTTGTCTTAGTTGAAGCATAGCCACTTCTTCAGGCTGATTCTATGTCCAAATATCTGTTCTGTCTGCACAGTATCCGGTGACATGTTGGATATCAGTAAAGATGTTTGTGACAAGGCTGCACTGTTTATTAAACAATGCTCATGGATCAAGATCAAACTAATCATGGCCTTGGCTTTCAATCTCTTGAGATTTGAAATATTGCTATCGGTACGAAATTGAATGTAGGTTCCCCAAGCCACACACACCATGTTTGAGAAAACAATATTAAACAATGACGATACTGGGACAAATCATTGCTTTTTCCCATTAATCTAACTGACATAATCAGATGATTCTCCCCAATAAAGAACACATACAGTCATGCCATTATGAAAAGATCAGATGATGTTGATTAACTTTTCTGGACACCGACTTTAACGCAGGATTCCTGTAAAGGCCATATTTAGCCCCCGTTTTACTTAGTCCGAAACAGGGGCTTATGGATTGGGTCTCGTCCGTCTCTCCATCCGTCCTCCCGTGCGTGCAGGAGGACGGACGGTTTTTCGGACCTGATTTTTCCGATTTTGTTCAAACTTGGCAAAAGCACAGTATATGATGGCATACACGTGCACCTCACTTTATTTTGCGATCTGATCAAAGATGGCCGACTGGTAGACTGGCGGCCATTCTAGTTGTAAAAAAAACCGATACTGAACACGTCCTCAACCATTTCTCATACATGCATTTACTGAACTTGTTCAGACATAGTACACAGAAAATGAATGATGGCTTACACATGCACGTCATTTATTTTCGAGATCATATCCAAGATGGCAGACTGGCGGCCATTTTGTTACTTAACCGTTTCCCCAACCATTTATCGGCCATGCATGGATCAATTTTGTTCAAACTTGGCACAAAGATAACACATGAGAGTATACATATTCAGAAGAGTTTATTTTGTAATCCGACCAACGATGGCCAACTGACGGCCTTTAATCCCATACAGAAAAATTGCTAAAATGACAGGGGCTATGACATTTTATGTCTCTTTCTCCTTGTTTTTTTTGTTTTTTTTGTATGCAGAGTTAAGGCTCATGAAAGAGCTAGAACGCTGAACTGATCAGGATGCAACAGAACAAAAGGAACAGTAGAGGGAGGGGGGAAACGGCAACAGCAGGGTTGAAGGACAAGAGAGGAAAACTGGGACAATGAATGTGCGTGGGGGAGTAATGGGGTCTAGAGAAGGACACATGGGGTGGACAAGATAGATACAGAAGCAAACTCTCAAGGAGGAAAAACTGGAAATTTGGAAAGTGGGCTTAGGCAGAGGGGTTAACGGGGAAGAAAATATCTTGATTTTTTTTTTCATGGTGATGATCTGAGATGGTGGTGACAGCTGTCTTTAACACTTTGAGGGAAGAATGAGATTGAAGTCTCTACAGAATGTGAAATGCATTGGGCAGGTGTACAAAGACGTGACTAGTCTTTCATCCACGTTTTTGTTCCTCTTTTCTCCATTTTGTCTGAATGTTTTCCAGAGACTGTTCAATTGTAATCTTCCCTCTAGCACCTTCAGCAAGTGGTGCATCTGATATCACACCCCTAACCCCCATGCGTACCCACAATATTTTCTATCCTATTAACCCTACATTGCACTGACCCTTTTCAATCCCATTAACCCCACATTCTCACTCGAACTTTTACTCTACTATTGATGTTTCCCTCTTTCCATTTTGTTCCATTCCATTCTGCTCTAGCTCTTATACGAGCCTCGACGATGTAGACAAAATAGCATCACATGTCCTCGGATTTTTACTGCTATACTTTAGAGGTAGATACCTCGATGATTGTCACAGAGTTCAAGGTCACCTCTATTTTGTGCGAGTGAATTATGGTCACATCTTCAAAGACTTCATTTACATCTATTTATTGTACTATATCTGATCAATTTTTAGCAAAATATTCATCACCTTTATGACGTAAATTTTCAGATATTACACTTTTAAATCTCGAACTTCATTGTTTCCTATGTCAGCTGCAGTGACGCAACTTTGGCAGGGTCTGTCTGGTCCATAATGGAAGCCCCCACCGCCCCCCCCCCCCATCCTACCCCAAAGTTCTGGCAAATATCCTAAGGATCCCCTTTTAAGCTAGTGCAATTATGTGATGTCTGCCAGATTCTGGATGAGATAATTCCAAAAGACTGCAGTCATCCAAGTGAAGGAACTCATCCAATTTTCTTTTTTTCCTATTCCCCTTGGAGTAGCATGTGTTAAGGAAGCTACCAAACAAATGGCAAATATTATTAGGTTTTAACAGATAATGGGCAAACATTAGTTGGTTTTTAACAGATCCTTTCTTGAGTATTTTCTATAAAACAAAATACATTAAAATTGCAATGGCTTTAAGATCTTTTCCTCGATTATTGTTCCTTCTCAAACGTTTTGCAACATCACTTGCCTTATGGGATGCAGATTTCCTAAACTAAGATTCGACTGGTGTCATTTATTTTGCAACCATTCAATATGATTCATCTTCCTTCGCCATTAATAAACGGAAATGAATCAGATGATGATGATAATGCATTATGATGTTAAGATTACAAAAATGAACACCACGATCAAATAAATTAATGAATAATGCACAAACACCATGCATAAAATATATTCAAAACCAAGGAGCCAAAAGGTGCACTTATAAAACGGCATTTTATACGCATGCTCTGACATTTTGTACTTGACAGAAGCTCTGCCAACTCCAACCAAAAATGCCTAAAGGTCCAGGTGGTAATTGCTTTAGTTCTTGGCCAACTATACCAATCTGCTATTGTGAACGACCATGTGAAATGAAGACGTATTATGTCGAAGCACAACATCAAATGCTCCTGTTAATGCGATTTGGATCATAGGGGTTTTGTTGTTGTCACAAAGTGATACAACGACCAAAGTGGGTAGATCTTTTTGTGGAATCCATAGCAGATTAATTTTTGTCACTGTCGCTCAATAATAAAAGGCAAACCTGGAAATCCTGGAGTGCACAAGACTACGAAGCATCCTCTCTGAATTACTTTGTACTAGCCGAAACCCGTGGAACATCCACGGAAGGGAGGATGTGGTGTATGGATAGAGTGTACCATTATGGATGGCATAGGGAATTTGCTTGTCCGAGTAAGAGTTAGGAAGAAAGATGAGAATGATGAGTGCGTATATGAACAACGATCGCTGACACCGGCACAAATGCATGCTCTGGATTGTCCACTCAGTGGACGGCTTGCTTTCGCCTTCGCCTGTCCAATCAGTGGACAGCTTGCTTCGCCTTCGCCCAGCAGACGCCAATACGATGGCGTCGTAAGATGGCGTCATATCGGCAGTTAATCGGATGCTTTTGGGCCCCAACGTCGGCTAATTCAGATTTTTCGAGTATGGCTGTACGTGATAAACAAAGATCGTAAAGTTCGGAGATCGTAAGTTCGGAGATCGTAAGTCCATTAGTGCCGTGGGCATCGGGTCACTGAGTGCGGCGTAAAAGGGATAACAAAGTCGAGTCCTTACGCTATTATTATATAGATTGTTAGAGACAAAACAAACACTAAATAACATAGCCACATACCAAAAACGTGTATTTTCAATTTTTACTTGTGCAAAAATGCTACTCACAATTACATCGCCTGTGCGTCGGCCTGTGATTGAGCCAGAGAGTTGGCCTGTGAGTCAACTTCCTTTCCAATGTCTGCAACAATTGAAATACTGATTGTGAATGTGTAAAATTATATGAAAGAAGAACATGCATATCAATAGACGATGCCATTGAAAAGGAGAGCAGCTGTCAATAGAAAAGGATGTCTGACTTATCAATTTGACATTATTGCACAGGAAATGACAAACAAAGAAACAGTTCATTTCCATCGGGTAATATTACGATGAGAGATCAGCCGATACCTTTATTATGTCCATCAGCATCCATGGCACTTAGAAAAAAAAAACGTGGCATCAGCCAGCCGCAGCCAACTATCACGTACCATCTCGAAGTCAATGCCATCCTTTTATCTCTTCGTATACAACTCACTGATTTCTACCTTATTGTGAACAGGGTAAAGTAAAGAACAAATCGTTGTCGACCCAGATGGAACTAGAACGGGCACTCGGTAGAGCGCATACCTTCGCCGCAGCTACTGTTCTGTACTTGGCATGGGAGTGTAGGGAACAGAACAACAAAAATACGATTTTGACCTTTTCGTGACCTTGACCTTGACCTTTGACCCGATTGCTCCCAAAATCTAATCAAATGTGTCCCGTATAATAACCAATCATCCCACCAAATTTCATGCAATTCGGTTGAATACTTTTTGAGTTATGCGAATAACATACACACACACACACACACAGACATACAAATAAATACACAGCGATCAAAACATAACCTTCCGCTTTTGCGAAGGTAATTAAAGGAAGATGGAAAAGATATATGGAAATGCTGTTGAATACAGAGAATGAATGGGATGGCAACATAGAGAGTAACCCAGTTTTAGGACCGGCAGAGAAGATAACTAAGAAGGAAGTTGAGGAAGCGATAAAAGCAATGAAGGGTAGAAAAGCGGGAGGGCCGACGGGAGTTGTGGGAGATATGTTGAAGGCAGCAGGAAGTTGGGGTGTGAAGAGAATGACAGAGATCTGTAATCTGGTGGTGAAAGAAGGCCGCATTCCAGTGGATTGGGAACTGAGTACCCTCGTCCCTCTATACAAGGGGAAAGGTGACCCTCTGGAGTGTGGCTCGCACCGAGCGATAAAGTTATTGGAGCATGGAATGAAGGTATTGGAAAGGGTGTTGTAGAGGAGGATAAGGAAGAAAGTGAAGATCGACGAAATGCAGTTTGGATTCATGCCAGGAAGAGGAACGACAGACGCGCTTTTCATTGTGAGGCAGTTGCAGGAGAAGTACATGGAGAAGAGGAAGAAGTTGTTTCTTGGGTTTGTTGATCTGGAGAAAGCATTCGATAGGGTACCACGCAAAGTATTGACATGGGCATTGAGGAAGTTAGGAGTGGAGGAATGGTTGATCAGAGTAGTGATGGCAATGTACAAAAGAGCGCGCACAGCTGTAAGGACGAAGGACGGGAACAGTGGTGAGTTTGAGGTGAAGGTGGGAGTGCATCAGGGGTCGGTACTAAGTCCACTACTATTTGTAGCTGTGATGGAGGTGCTGGCTCAGAACGTAAAGGAGGGTTTACCGTGGGAGTTGTTGTATGCAGATGATCTGGTGTTGATTGCGGAAAGTATGGATGGACTGAAGGAAAAGATGAACACGTGGAAGGAATGTATGGAGACAAAAGGTCTGAAGGTGAATATCGGAAAGACGAAGGTGATGGCAAGTGGTAAAGCATGTGGTGAGGTGGAAAGAACTGGGAAGTGGCCCTGTGCTGTGTGTAGGAAGGGTGTCGGAGTGAACTCCATTCAATGTACAATGTGCGCTGAGTGGGTTCATCAAAAATGTAGTGGTCTGAGAGGGTCATTAACCAGTGTGGCAGCTACATTCAAGTGTAAGGTGTGCACAGAGGGAGCTGCAGATGGAGGAGATGTTGAGTTGGATCTTGGAGACGGCGTGAAGCTGGAAGGTGTGAAAACATTTTGCTACCTCGGAGACATGCTGAATGGAGAAGGTGGATCAGACTCGGCAACGGTTGCTCGAGTGAGATGTGCATGGAAGAAGTTTCGGGAACTGAGTGGCGTGCTGATGATGAGGGGAGTGTCGTTGAAGCTGAAGGGAAAGGTGTATGCTGCATGTGTGAGAAGTGTTATGATTTATGGGAGCGAGACATGGGTAATGAACGTAGAGCAGCAACGAAGGTTGGAAAGGGTGGAAATGTGAATGGTTCGACGGATGTGCGGAGTATCGTTGAGAGAGAGGAAGACAAATGATGAATTGCGAAAGATGATGAGAATAGAGCCTGTGATTGATGCTGTGAAGAGGAACCGGTTGAGATGGTTTGGTCATGAGTTGAGGAAGGATGAAAGTGACTGGTTGAGAAGAGTGATGGAAATGTATGTAGAAGGAAGCAGAGGACGGGGAAGACCGAGAAAGACTTGGCTAAAGATGGTGGAAGAAGAAATGCGGGCAAGGGGGTTAACAAGGAGAGATGCAGAAAATAGGGCAAAATGGAGAAGATTGTCATGGGGACCGCAAGACTAACCCCCGCTCTAGCAGGGAAAATGGCCTTTAAAATGCATGTTGTTGTGTTGTTGTTGTGAACAGGGTAAAGCCTACTTTGATAATCATGAACGGTGGCAGATGCAGGAGTTGGTGAAACGAAAGGGGGGGGGGGGCTGATCACGTCCTACCCTACGCCACATGGCCTGCGCCATTTGTTGAGATCATGGCCACAACGGAAACACAACAACTGGATAGCTAGGGCCTAGGCCTACGCATACTTTTCGTCACTCGGCGAAGTACACTTTGTTTTAAGCTTTCAGAAGCTGACGCCTTGGTATTTATTGCTTTATATGATACTGATGGGCTGCTGATCGGTTTCACTTCGTTGTAATCACAGTATATGGAAGAAATTATGGTAAACCCACCTGATGAGGTTAGCGTACACCGCGATCGACACCGGCACAAATGCATGCTCTGGATTGTCCACTCAGTGGACGGCTTGCTGTCGCCTTCAACTGTCCAATCAGCGGAAGGCTTGCTGTCGCCTTCGACTGTCCAATCAGCGGACGGCTTGCTTCGCCTTCACCCAGCAGACGCTAATAAGATGGAGTCGTAAGATGGCGTCGTATCGGCAGTTAATCGGATGCTTTTGGGCCCCAACGTCGGCTAATTCAGATTTTTCGAGTATGGCTGTACGTGATAAACAAAGAGCACGGTTCGTAGATCGTAAATCCATTAGTGCTGTGGGCATCGGGTCACTGGGTGCGGCGTAAAAGGGATAACAAAGTCGAGTCCTTACGCTATTATTATATAGATGTTTGTGCATTTCCCCTCTTTATCACAATTGCTCTTCATTCATTACCCTCACCAGAGGAGAAGGTATTGCATTTGAGTCCATTTGTTTGTCTGTCTGTCCGTCTGTTTGTCCGCACAGAATAAATATGCTTTTCTCTGCAACCGTTGGTCCGATTGAAAGGAAATTTTCACCATAGGTGTACCTCCACCTGTAGATTTTTTTAAATGAGAATCATGACGTCATTGGTCGCGTGATTCGGCCGCCATCTTAGAAAAACCTCTAGTTTGCACCTAGATACTTTGCACCTCCATATCTCCGAAAGCGCTGCATAGACAAAATTGAGACATGGCTCACTGTAAAGAACTCTCCATGGGGAATAACATATGTTAATTATGATGTCATACGTGGATCCATTATGACATCATAATTTGACAAGTACAAAACTTCATCCGATCGGGATGAAATTTCTTGAGCATCATCTAGGGATACATTGGTGGAAAAAAAATAATGACGTCATCGGTCACGTGGTTCTGTAGCCATATTGAACATAAATATATTGAACATAAATTGAACATAAATAGATGTCATCAATAAACCACACAAACACAGCACCTAAAAAACACCACACAAACTGCAAACACGTCCCGGCGAGGGTCTGAAAACTTTGACTGCTCTTTCTTGTTTCTATTTTCATCTGGGTTTTTGGCCTGTTTATATGACTGCATATTCAACTATAACGGCACTCGGTAGAGAGCATACCTCCGCCAGGCTGAACAATTTATGTTTTATATCTCACTGATAGGCCATATCTGGATTCGGACCTGAACCAAAATCGAATTGGCTTGTTCTTGTCACTTAATCAACTCATCCATCTAGTTGTGTCACAATCCGTACACAACGTTTTGAAATATCATGCTATATATCGCTTTGGTCCTATCTCTCAATGGTGAAGAATACCTTTTAAAAAAAAACTAGAACGGCACTCAGTAGAGAGCATACCTCCGCCAGGTGAACAGTTTACGTTTTGTATCCCACTGATAGGTCGTATCTGGATCCAGACCTGAACCAAAATCGAATCGATTCGTCCTTGTCATACACAAAACCTGTCCACCAAGTTTCGTCCAAATCTGTCCACAACTTTTTGAGATATCCTGCTATATGTCGGTTTTAGCCCTATCACTCAATGTTGAAAGATCACTTAAAATATTATACTAGCCGGATCTGGATCTTCACCAAAATTGAACCAATTCTTCATTGTCAGACACCCAACCTGTCCACCAAGTTTCGTCCAAGTCCGTCCACAACTTTTTGGGATGTCCTGCTATGTATCGTTTTTGGCCACATCTCCCAATGGTGAAGAATCACCTATAATTCTAGTAGCCGGATCCGAATCCGGATCTTCACCAAAATCTAATAATTTCGTCCTTGTCATATACGCGACATCTCTGCCAAATTTTGTCCGAATCCGTCCACAACTTTTTGAGATATTTTGTTCACAGACAAACAGACAGGGGTGAAAACATAATCTCCATCCACCTTCGGTGGCGGTGGTATTTATTTAAAATGTCGTATCCATATTCAGATCTTCACAAAAATCGAATCGATTTGTCCTTGTCCCACACCTGATCTGCACACCAAGCTTCGTCCGAATCTGTCTGCAACTTTTTGAGATATCGTGCTGTATATCGGTTTTAGCCCTATCTCTCAATAGTGAAGAATCGTCCTAAAAATTATCGTATCTGGATTCGAATCTTCACCAAAATTTAATCAGTTCTTCCTTGTCACACACCCAACCTGTCCACCAAGTTTCATCCTAATCTGTCCACAACTCTTTGAGATATGCTGTTCGCAGACAGGCAGACTGACAAACAGACAAAGGCCACTTTTGGTGGTGCAGGCAATAAAATAGTTGGTTTTCTTTAAAATAATGACACCATATAATGTCATTGAATTGGTTCGTGAATACGACTTTTTCTCTTTTATTTATTAGCAATCCATTTTGGTTGTTCTTGTTGTTAGCGGAAGCATCTTGGACAGGGATTCAATTCTGAACTCAGCTTTCACGTTGCATCATTGTTTTGCTGCGGCTGCGCCCACTCATTCAGTGAACCTGTGCATTCGGACAGGAATTTTAAATTTAGAATTTGGCCAGGGTGTTGGCGATATAACCCGCCTACTCTTCATGAAAGACAAATCGGTATCTTTACCATGCCCACCCACGACCATCGCTGCCCAACGAGTCCTCTGGCTTAACGGCACACCTTGATGTGTCACCCACCCCTACATGTATTTATAGCTAGGCAGAGATTTAAACTAAATCTTGACATCTCAGAGGCAAGTGCGCATACCTCTAGTCCAGGCTATCTTGCCAGCCACATTTTGGTTGTGTTTTTACAACTTCTCACAACTATTTGACACAATTTATACTTTTTTTTTTTTTTTTGGTATACAGAATCGAGGCTCCTGCAAGAGCTAACAAATTGAACATGAAAACATGCACAGACACATAAAACATGCATTGAAGGGAGCGGGAGACAAGAGGGGGAGAGAGGGAAGTACACAAGCACAACAACAGAAGAGGAAAGGGACGTCAGTAGATCTGTGGAAGGGAGAGGGCTGTGGGAGGAGGGGGAGAGGGGTACATGGTATAAAGCAAAGGCACACTACTAGTCATTTCAGGAAAGAAGTTGGGGATTGAAAGAGGCGGATTTGGGGTGTTTTAACGGGGGTAGAAAACATCAAGGTTTTGGATGGGGGAAGATAAGAGATGGTGGTGAACAGCTGTTTTAAAGACCTGGAGGGAGGAGAGGGATTCAAGAGAGTGAGGGAGTTTGTTCCAGAGACGGGAGAAAAGAGGAATGAAGGTGAGCAGAGAGTCTTGATATTGGCAGTTTCACCAGAAGAGGGTTGCTGGCAGATCGTGTGCGTCCTGCAGGAATATTTGGGGGACAGCGCACAGACAGAACAAGGGGAACAATGCTGGAGAGGAGTCGGTAGAAGACAGAAAGACCACCTACCTGCCTGCGATGAGAGAGAGAAAGGCCCTCAGAATCAGCTTCATCACGGGAGATGCCAATGATTCTGAAAGCTTTGGTTTCTACAGCGTGAAGCCGAGCTAGGTGTGAGGCAGGAGCACCAGCCCAGAGGGGAGAGCAATATTCCATTGAGCTGCAGATGACAGCTTTGTATGTGGTGAGGAGCTCAGAATTGCCCAGAAAGGACTTCGCACGACGGAGGATGCCCAGTCGGCGACTGGCTTTGGAGGCCAGCTCGGAAATGTGGTTTTCCCAGGAAAGATCATGGCAGATAGTGAGACCCAAAAGCTTGAGTGACAGAACTTCTTCAAGAGGATTGTTCAGAAAGTAGATGGGAGGGTTGTCCAGACGGTCTTTCCGGAGAGGCAAAGTGAGAGTTTGAGATTTGTCAGGATTGAAAGACATGTTCCACTTGCTTGACCAGTTTGTTATATTCTCCAGGTCTGCAGAGAGTGAGGAGGCTGCAGACTGCCGATCTGAGGGTTGGGATATGGAGCGGCAGAGACTGGAGTCATCAGCAAAGAGAAAGAGAGGAATTTCCAGAGAGTCGGAGAGATCATTAATGAAGACCAGAAAAAGCACAGGGCGCAGAACGATGCCTTGAGGAACTCCAGCCTGAACAGGAATAGGAGAAGAGAGAATTCCATTCAGAGCCACACGTTGCCTGCGTTGAGGAAGTCTGCAAGCCATGCGTGGAGGTTTCCATGGATACCATACGAGGAGAGTTGGGCGGGCAGGGTGGGGTGCCAGACCATATCGAAGGTACGAGATATGTCAAGGGAGACAGCTCTGAAAGTCCTGTTTGGCATTGAGGACCTCATCCATTGTTGAGACAGCAGAGGCAGCATGTCCAGAGTAGAGTGACCTAGTTTGAATCCAAATTGATGATCCGAGATCAAGCTATTGGAGAAGAGGAACGATTTGATGTCAGAAGCGATGATCAATTCCATTACCTTGCTGATTATTGGGAGCAGGCTGATTGGTCTGTAGTTGCAAGGCTCTATTTTTGCACCTTTCTTGTGTAAAGCGGTAATCTTGGCTGATTTCCAAGCAGATGGCAGATGACCTTTAGCAAAAGAGAGGGTGAAGAGAATTGAGAGAGGGTGTGAAAGAGAGGCAGAGCAGGATTTTCAGACCCGTGGGCTGATGCCGTCTGGTCCAGTTGCAGAATCAGTCGAGGTTTGACAGAAACTTCTCCACCTTGTCAGAAGAGCAGGACACAGAGTCTAGGAGCAGCTGGGTTTGACCGGGTAAGGTGGGTAAAGAGAGAGACGGGTTTGGGACATTAGATTTTGAGGCTGTGTAGCCATTTGAAGTAAGGGAGGGGAATGAGGGGAAGCAAACACCAGAAACATATTTGACCAGATGCCAGCAGGATTTGGAGGAGGGAGACAGATTTGAGAGTTCAGTCTTGAGAGTAGAGAGATAGTGCTTCCTGGCTCTCCTGAGCTACCTGGCTCTCTTTAAGTGATATGCCAGACTCGTTGGCACTGAGGAGGCTCTCTGACAATGGCCAGAGAGATGTCTACTTTAACAAGCCAATGATCAGAAGAACTGATTGGAGCAGAAGAAGAGCAGCAGACATTTGCAGGGAAGTTTGTCATAACCAAGTCTAGAAGAGAAGATGCTTCGTTGACTGAGATTATATTCTTTACCACCATGTATTTCCTGTTCACATGTGTTGTTTTGCTTTAAAATGTATTTGCATTACCGTATTTTTATGTCTGCAAAAAGTTAAAAGGTAGGGGTGCGGTTAATACACGGCCGAGATTAATACACCAGAAAATACGGTAATTTAATTGCAGACATCACATTCCTTTTTGGTCTTGTATTATTGAACCTGTATTTTGATAGGCCCATTTTAAATATTTCGTGAATTTTGGAAAAGTAAAATCCCGTTGTAATTTACTGTTTCCATTGAATGTAGCAGCACCCATTCTTCGCCTGGTCATTGCAATCTTAGAGCTTTGATATTCTTATGCTAATTTTTAACCTCATCAATGCATATTTATGGTCGTGTATTTCAAGGTATGACAGGAATAGAGTTTCAGATGATTTTTTTATTGGTGCAATATATTTAGTTATTCATATGGTCAAAGGTTTCACCATCCCAGGGATGTAGAGACGACTTGGTGGGTGCCAAGAAATATTTATTACATTTCTAAATACTGCATGTAGATTTCTGTAATTTTTCACATTTTATTTTCTGATTCTCCATCCCTCATTTGCTCTGAACGCGCCCCCATCCCAGCACGTTTTCCTTTTTCCTCGAAACATTTCTACCTACTCCGCACACACTTTCCTGCCCTCCAGTCTCTCTCCTATTATCCCTCTTTTCATATCTCAATTTGTAGTTTCTAAATGAACCCCCTTCTTTCCATTCCCATGTGTGTGGAATAAACAGTTGGTCCCATATTTGGCATGGGGCACCAAATCTTATTTTTCTTTAATTTTCATTCACGAGCAGCGAAAGCCTCTAATGACGTAAAGTGAGGGAGTAAATATTATAAAATTATGCGTGTTGCAATTCTGATGGTACCACTTGGCATCTGTGGCTCTTGAAAGGATGTGAGACAGCTCCTGGCTGGAAAAGGCTTTCAGCGCTTTAATTGCGCTTTTCTGTCTATCACATTTTAGATAGTACTGTAGCAATTCACATACGAGCAGGTAACAATGCTTGTGCCTGGCTTGGAGCATCATTCTGGGCTTCTCGGCTGCACGTGCCTTGATGGGACACGACGTAAGATTTGTCCTCGATTTACAAACCTCCCCGAGGAGCTGACGGCTGCGGTGCATGGTTAACAGCAGCCAGATTGCACCTGGGGCCTTTCCATGCAGAGATGGTGTTCTGTCCTCATTGATGCATCATGGTCACTTCAGCTTGATCGGGATGTCACTATAGATGTGTGGAAGTTAAACAAGTATTTTTTTGGAGAATAATCACAAGGCCTAATATTGACAAATCGAAAAAGGTTAGAGTTATGCACTCGAATGTAAATGTATTGGGTGGTAAGATGTTTTTGCAATTATGGTAAGACTTTTGCGTTTACCTTATTGAAGTGTTGCTAGCTGGAATTGGCTTTGAAAGCTCCATGATAAAATTGCTTGTGACTGTTCTTCCAGTGAAGGAGTGAAGGAAGCTTTTCTTACCTGATGAATGGGCTGGGTTCCGATCCGTCGCCCATTAAATGGTATTAATCCGTTTGCCTTGAAAAATGGCTCCGAGTAAAGTGGCAGCTCCCGGTCGAGAAGTCCTGCCTCCTTGTACCCTTCCCCTCCTCCTGCCTCTTTACAAGCCCAGCACGCAAGCCTGCCCTTTGGCGTTTGCCTCCAATGAGGCTAATTAAAGGAATGGGATGTGCAGGCAGGCGGATCCATTAGGAAGAGGCCAAATGCCCTAGCACGCCCCCGATACAAAACGAGCTGGCTGCACATGCGCTGCCTGGCCAGCCAAGCCTCAAGCCACTCTGGGTCCTCACGAATGTAGTCTTGTCCAGGCCGTGGCCAGGTCTTGCTCTTGTGAAAGCCATTTGGGGACATGTGTGTGTTCATCCTTGTGAAAATTGCTGCAGGAAATCATCAATACTCGGAATCCAATAAAGCTGCAGGAATATTTGGTGGAAATGTTGCTTTTTTCCAAATAACTTGCAGTGAAATACGAATTTTGAAATATCATCTTGAAAAACTTGATTAGCTAATGGTTTATGAGTTGTAAATTAGAATTGTTTCAACTTGGGAATCAAAGCACTGGTATAAATGATGTCAAGTAATAAGAAATTCAAAGTAAGAAACAATTGATTCATTGTTTTCTTCACCATTTCATCCTCTCCACCTACATTGAGGTCCAAACAAGGTCATTGCCTGCCTCCTGTACTTTTTTTTTTACATTGTCTAAAGCTCATGATGGAGCTTCCAGAATATAACAAAATATAAAAGCCCAATTTTTGTATACCGAGTCTACACTTGTGGAAGAACAGTAAAGAAATGTGACAGAGGGAAATAAAGGCAATGTACGGGACAACATGTGAACATAAGAAGCAAGAGAATGACTGACTGAATGATGAAAGGAGAGAGGAGATCATGAGAACATAGGAACATGTTAGTAACAGTGTTTGTACAGAGGAGTAGTATACTGCAACTTTGAATACCTTGGGTGAGTGGCATTACATTGCCCCAGGAATGCAATTCCACCAGCAAGAGAAGAGGGCAACAGAGGGGTGTGAGCAATTAGTCTGGATTGGGAATTTTAACAATTGATGGTGGGTGGCTGGATGGTTGGGGTGACAAAGACACGTGAATCCTGGATTTGGTGGAGATGTTTGGATGCTTGAAAGAGCAGAGGCAGAAAGGCAAGAGTATAGGCAGTAAAAAACAGACACGAGGGTTTTTCGAATGAAAAGACTACATGGATTATTCTACACAATTGCTGAGGATCTGCCAAGTTGCGGTGAAACCTGCACAGCAGTTTAATTCTGGCACAGTTTTGAAGTTGCCAGTTTTTCTGGTATGTGTCATTTTTTTTTTTTCCTGTGGAGCTACCAGGTCGAGCAGGAGATGGAAATTTGCTTGCTGGCGTGCAGCTTTCTTTTGACAAATCGGGTGTATATGGCTCTGCTCGTCTAACAGTTGCACAGGCTCTGCCTATTTGGCATGCACTCAGCAGAGCTATAGCCCACCTACATCTCTGTAGGATTGTACTGCAGCCAATACCAGGAAGATAATTTATTTCTAAGATGTGTAGGCCAGTTTACCCCAGACAGAGAACATGCACTGACACCTGTTTCAGTTTTGTTGGCCAGAATCAGCGTGGAACAGAAGTCGTGTAAGGCTTTACATAGTCATGTGGACTTGTATTAGGTTGCATATATATATATATATATATATATATATATATATATATATATATATATATATATATATATATATATATATATATATATATATATATATATATATATATATATATATACAGTCACGTGAAAAAGTAAGTACACCCCATGTAAAGTTTTGACTTTTTCAACATATTTCAACATACAGCTATTTGATCTTCATTTCAACAATATTGATAGATAAAGGTGATATAATATAACAAATATCATGAAACATTTACATTTTGTAGTCCATTGTATAATTTAAATAAACATAAATGCAAATTTCACATGTGGAAAAAGTAAGTACACCCCTACATTTATCACTACTTCAAATACCTAAAATGAGAAACAGGTGCACCAGCTCAGGTGCAAATGATTAGAACATCGTTAGAGAGGATCTTGGAGGAACCTGTCTTATTTAAACCTCAGACATTTAGTTTGGTTTGCTCTTTGTTGTTGAAGTGTGCGGCGTCACCATGCCGAGATCAAAAGAGCTCTCTGAGGCCTTCAGAAAGAAGGTTATAGATGCCTACGAGTCTGGGAAGGGATTTAAGAAGATCTCCAAACAATTTGAAATCAATCATTCGACTGTCCGGAAGATCATCTACAAGTGGAGAAGATTCCAAACAACTGCCAACTTGTTCAGCCCGAGAGCAGACCTCAAAATGCTGAAATAAGTCTCTAAGAAACCCAGAATGTCATCACGGGACCGACAGGTAGCTCTTGCCACTGTTGATGTCAAAGTGCATGAGTCTACCATTAGAAAGAGGCTGCCCAAATTTGATCTACATGGGAGGTGTGCCAGGAGGAAACCTTTGCTGTCCAGAAAGAACATCAGGGCAAGACTAAAGTTTGCCAATGAACACCTCGGCAAAGACCAGCACTTGTGGAACAATGTGATCTGGACAGATGAGTCAAAGGTAAAGCTATTGGGCCGCAGTACCAGAAGACATGTTTGGCGAAAACCAAAGACAGCATTTGACCACAAGAACCTGATACCAACTGTAAAGCATGGTGGTGGAAATATTATGGTTTGGGGCAGCTTTGTTGCATCAAAGCCTGGGCAGCTCACCATCATAGATCCACTATGAATTCTTCATTGTACCAGAGGGTGCTTGAGGATAATGTGAGGCCATCTGTCGGAATGTTGAAGCTCAACCGAAGGTGGACCTTGCAACATGACAATGACCCTAAACATACCAGTAAATCCACCAAGGAATGGCTGAAAAGAAAGAAATGGAGGGTTCTGGAATGGCCAAGTCAAAGCCCGGATCTAAATCCCATCGAGATGTTGTGGGGGGATTTGAAACTCTTGAAGGCATCTTCACTCGTAGGCATCTTCAAGACTTCAAGATGACTTCCTTTCTGCACCCCCAGCTCTCTCTGTGCTCTGTCCCCCAAATATTCCTACAGGTCGCACAAGATCTGCCAGCAACCCTCTGATGGTTAAACTGCCGAAATCTCGGCTCTCTGCTCACCTTCACTCTTTCATTCCTCTTTTCTCCCGCCTCTGGAACAAACTCCCTCACTCCCTTCAATCCCACTCCTCCCTCCAGGTCTTTAAAACAGCTGTTCACCACCATCTCTTATCTTCCCCCATCCAAAACCTTGATCTTTTCTACCCCCGCTAATTCACCCCAGATCCACCTTGTTTGAAATTCCAACTTCTTTCCTGGAAGTCCTGGCAGTGTCCATATGTTTTATACCTCTCCCACCGCCCCCTTCCCACGCCCCCCCCCCCCCCCCCCCAAAGCCCTCGCCCTCTCTCAGATCTCTCGATGTCTCCATGTCTCTCGGTCCCTGCTCTCAAATGTTGTGTTTGTGTCCTTCCCCCTCTCTCCCCATCTTGTCTACCGCTCCCTCTGTTATATGTTTTATGTGTCGGTTTGTCTTTCTGTGTGATTAATGTTCGCTCTTTCACGAGCCTCGATCTTGTATACAAAAAAAATTTAAAAAAAATAAACGAGCTGTGCATGCAAGAAACCCCTCAAACATCGCACAGCTGAAAGAATTCTGCATGGAGGAATGGGCAAAAATTTCTCCCAGTCGATACCAGAGACTGGTAGACAGTTATAAGAAATGCCTACTTGAGGTTGTTTCTGCCAAAGGGGGCAATACCACCTATTGGAGCCAAGGGTGTACTTACTTTTTCCACATGCGAAATTTGCATTTATGTTTATTTAAATTATACAATGGACTACAAAATGTAAATGTTTCATGATATTTGTTATATTATATCACCTTTATCTATCAATATTGTTGAAATGAAGATCAAATAGCTGTATGTGGAAATATGTTGAAAAAGTCAAAACTTTACATGGGGTGTACTTACTTTTTCACGTGACTGTGTATATATATATATATATATATATATATATATAACCATCCACTAACTGATTGTCTGTACATAAACAGACTGTCATTGTCTTTTTCAATTTAAAGCTCAATATATATATTTTAAATTAAAAAAAGGAATTCATAATTTGGAAAAGACAGTTACACAGAAAAGAAATGACAGTTAACAAAAAGTGAACAAATCCTATCATTGGGCAACATAATCGCATGTTTACTTCCAAGCTGTTTGTATTTATTTCCTTGTAAAAACCTATCAAGCTGCTGATTGAAATGCATTGAACTAAAAATTCTCATCATGGTTGGTGTGAAGAAAAATAGTCACCAGTCAAATGTGAAGCCATTGTATTGCCATTATCCTTCCTTGCCAACTTTAAACTTTCTGTCTTATCTAGCTGCAAGCAATCACTTATGTGTGTTAAACATCTCAGTATTATTTGCAAATAGCAAGCCTCTGGATTTCCTGGACAAATTCAAAGTTCATTGTAAATCTGTATCATAGGCGATGTCCACACTCCCTGGTCAATTTGTAAATTAACGCTTAGTTGGGAAGATCCATGTTCAATTATGTAAGCACTACCAACCAAACCACACAACTTCAGTTGTACAACACCAAAAAGCACAGCTGCAAGCCAAGGCTCAGTTGCTGGGTATATTGATGCATTCTACATAATGCAAACTGAGCCCTGCACGGCTGTGCTTATTGGTGATCCTTTATTTTTTAAGAAAACCTGGTACAGGACCATTGCAGCAGTGCTATGAGACTGCATGGACGTCGAGTTTCCAAATGGAGATCAAATAGTTTGGTTTTTGAGTCCAAATGTAAAGCATTTAAGTTTCAGGTGCACTTGTGTGCATGTGCCACATGCAATTTGAATTATGGGGAATGCACCAATGTTCTGGTTGAACAAAAGATGGGAAATTTCAAACGGGCCAAATAATTTACTGTTGCAGAAATAGCGCACGCCTTTCCTGTGGCATTTTCTGAGCTGGTTCACATGAGCGACTTTACTTGCGGCAAGCAGTGCCCTTTGTTATGCTTCATTTTTCAGGTCCTGTTAAGGCGAGGGAAACAGTGTGTCGGTTTAATAACACAGCATAATATTTCTTTGCATTACATGCACCGTTAGTAACAGAGTTTGAGATTTTTCTGATACACTTGGTCGTGAGGTCATTGTGTGCTAAAGCTCATTATATGTATTTCCATATTACTTCCAAGAAAATCATCAGCTGGTTAAATGTAACCGTTTGGCTCTTCTTGGTGAACATACAGTGTGATGCATTCAATCTTTTGGGGAAGAATTCTTTCATTTTAGATCTCGTATACAAAGTGCATCTAAACATTAATCGGCCATCTTTTGATTAATAATAATAAAAATCTGGACACGTGGAACACCATTCCACAGTACTAGTTGGATGAAGTACAAAAACAAGTGGCTTCCAAATTATTCATTGTCATTGATGTGGTTCATGGGATGGAAGGTATTCATTTGGTCTTGTCCCCCAGTGCTATTCTACTGAATTGTTAGACATTTGTGCTGCTAATTTTGTTCTGTTGGTATAATAAAAAGCCAATTGTTTTCTTCCGCCTTTTCCCCCTTCAATTTCTGCCTGACCTTGTTTTACCCAAAATCCAATTTTTTGGAAACTTTTTTATTGTAGTTTTGTATCTGATTTCCTAGACATAAGATAAGCTCTGCAGGTGGATAGACTTGTTTTCAAAAACCACAGGCTTATCCCTAACCTAATGCACCCTTTATAGTATCACAGACAGTTCATGACATTGATTTTTTTAAAGTATCACTTGCTCTTCTACAATTGCTCCAAATGGCATTGATACTTCATAATACTTATACCAACCATCAAGTGACTGAGGTTTCATATATAATAGATAATTATGAAAACAAAGTCAAATTACAACCCTGCTGGTCAGATGACCGCTATTCCTCTGACGTCACCCAAGAAGATTTACCATTCGGAAAGAATATGCGCAACAACAATGAATCAATAGTCTTATTCATTTCCTAAAGTAGGTTCCAATAAATATATTTTAACAGATTATGAACAGTGAAAGCTGAGTCTACAAACAAACATCCTTGACTTCGTGATTTGGCTTATGAAGTCAGATTTCTTAAATAATGCATGTTACACCTCTTATTTATTTGTGTACACACTTTGTAGCAAAATATGTAGAATTTGAGCAAGGCGTTGAATACCTGCAAAATCTTAGTGTAGTTTAAATACTGAGTGAGGCCGAGGATACCTGCAGGCAGAGTGGAGCACAGCATCACTTCCCAAAGGCAACACATATGACCTTGTAGCCTGGTTGAGGCATTCTTCTCTGTTGCAGACAAACAAATACTATATTCATTACAGCACAAGCTCCCACACAACTTTACTTGAAAAGTTTGTGATACCATCCTCCCTCCTGTGTTGAAGGGTGTTTTTTTTACAGTGAACAATAAAGCACCCGGAAAGCAATGCACAAGATATGCAATCAACTCTGGAGGGCTGTTGGTCTTTTTTTACGGCGTAGCCCATAGGTCAAAGCCATCTAGAACAGTGTTTGTCTGTCCATATGTCCGTATGTCCCATCAAATGTACACCAGAGCTGAGGATCTGGTCACATGACAGGGGTGATGTGATGTAATTACGGTGGTATGGCAGCTGACTCCGCACACTGCCATTTTGATTCCAATTTCGTTCAGGCCGAACATATCGTCGAACCTGCCATATATCACAATTGCCATGCTCTACCTTTATGTTTTTCATTCAGTGTGAAACAAACAAACCGATTGTTAAAATGATCATGAAATATCAAAAGCATCCACGTTACGAGTCTTCAAACAACACAGTACTTATAGGCCTTAGGCTTCATGCCTTCATGCCTCACCTTCAGGCCGCTTCGGACAAATTAGCCCAGGTTTCTTAATACAGTAGTATTGTTTTCATAATAATAATAATAATAATAATAGCGTAAATACTAATAATATAGTAAAGCGCGGCGTTACGCGCGCTGCTTGTGAGCAAGGAGGAAGCGGACAAGCGGTAACATATGAACGTCTTTATTGTAAGACTACACTGTAACACTGAACTCTTCCGGGCTGGTCGCCCGGTGTATATCCTGAGGCCACGCCTACCCCTCGGGCGTGGCCACCGCCCACTTGGTGCGTGGAATGATGTCACCACGCCAGTGGGCTTTTGTGTCCGCCACACGCGCCCCCCCAGAATTCCCGCGCACCTGGAGGGCCAATTTGCGGGGCAGACGAATGACCCGGCCGAAGCGCCCCCTGGCGATCGGCGGCATCTGGGGTGCAGGGATACCAGGTGGGATGCCCCTGGCTGCCCCTGGGATGGGTGCAGGACCGGGGGGCGCCGCGGCGGCGGGGCTGGGCGGTGCCGGGGGTCCGCCCGCAGGAGGGCGGCCCCGACGTGGGGGTCGGGCCACTGGCGGTGGATGGTCCACATCGAGGTGGGCCGGCTTGAGGCGGTCTACCGAAACGCGGTCAGGAGTACCGCCGATGTCCAGGGTGAAGTGCTTCGCCCCGGTCTCCAGCACGCGGAAAGGCCCGTCGTACGGGGGCCGCAGTGGTGTCCGATGGGCATCGTGGCGGACAAAGACGTACTCCGCCGTGCGAAGCTCCGGGGCGACGTGCGTCGGTGGGTGCCCGTGGCATGCCGTTGGCACCGGGGCGAACCTCTGGGCGGTCTCTTGCAGAGCGGAGCGCTGCTGTGCCGTGGACCATGGTGCCATGGAGTCGGGGAGGAACTCGCCCGGCACCCGCAGCGGTTGCCCGAAGACCAACTCCGCCGCGGATGCGCGCAGGTCCTCCTTGGGCGCCGTCCGGAGGCCCAGCAGGACCCAGGGGAGCCTGTCGACCCAGCCGCCGTCGCGGAGGGTGGCCCGGAGCGCGGCCTTCAATGAGCGGTGAAATCGCTCACACAGGCCGTTAGCCTGGGGGTGGTAGGCCGTGGTTCGGTGCAGCCGGACCCCGAGCCCCTGCGCAACCGCCCCCCAGAGCTCCGAGGTGAACTGGGGGCCGCGGTCGGATGAGATGTCTGAGGGGGCGCCGAACCGGGCGACCCAGGTGGCGATGAAAGCCTGCGCGACATCGGCCGCCGTTGTCGACGCCAAGGGCACGGCCTCCGGCCACCGGGTGGTGCGGTCCACCATGGTGAGGACGTGGGTGAAACCCCGCGAGGGGGGCAGAGGTCCCACCAGGTCCACGTGGACGTGGTCAAACCGGCGTTCCGGCACCGTGAACGGGGCCAACGGGGCCTGGGTGTGCCGGTGCACCTTGGCGCGCTGGCACGCGAGGCATGTCCTGGCCCAGCCGCGGACGGCCTTCCGGAGGCCATGCCAGACGAACTTGTCGGCGATCAGCCTTTGGGAGGCCCTCGCGCCCGGGTGGGACAGGCCGTGGATGGCGTCAAACACCTGGCGCTGCCAGCCCGCGGGCACAATGGGGCGAGGACGCCCGAGGGAGACGTCGCACAAGAGGGCCGCGCCGTCGAACAGCACCTCGGTGACGCGGAGGCCCGTGACGGCGGTCCGCAAGGCCTGGACGTCGGGGTCAGCGGCCTGGTCCGCTGCCATCCGGGCATAGTCGATGCCGAGGTGGACTGCGTGGGCGACGGCCCGGGAAAGGCAATCCGCCACCGGGTTGTCCTTCCCCGCGACGTGCTGGATGTCCGTCGTGTACTCGGACACGGCCGAGAGGTGACGCTGCTGCCGGGCCGACCACGGCTCGGTGACCTTGCCCATCGCGAAGATCAGCGGCTTGTGGTCGACGAAGGCAGTGAACGCCCGGCCCTCGAGCAGATGGCGGAAGTGCCTGACCGCCAAGTGAAGTCCGAGCAACTCGCGGTCGAAGGTACTGTAACGGCGTTCGGGCGGGCGAAGCTGCCGGCTAAAGAACGCCAGCGGTTGCCAAGCTCCACGCACCCATTGCTCGTGCACCGCGCCCACCACGTAGTCCGAGGCATCGGTGGTGAGGGCGATCGGTGCATCGGGCGCCGGGTGCGCGAGCATGGTGGCGTTAGCCAAGGCGAGCTTCGCGCCCGTGAACGCCGTGTCCATCTGCTCGGTCCAGGTAACGTCGCCTTTGCCCGGCTTACCTCGGAGAGCTTCGTGCAGGGGGCGCAGGAGCTGGGCGATACGGGGCAGGAACCGATGGTAAAAGTTCACCATGCCCAGGAACTCCTGCAGCCCTCTGATCGTGCGGGGGCGCGGAAACCCCTTCACCGCCTCCACCTTGGCCGGCAGGGGGACGGCTCCGTGCCTGGTGACACGGTGCCCCAGAAAATCGATTGTGGCGGCGCCGAACCGGCACTTTGCGGGGTTCACAATCAGGCCATGCTGGCCCAGGCGTTCGAAGAGCGTGCGGAGGTGGCGTAGGTGCTCTTCGCGGGACGCGCTGGCGACGAGGATATCGTCCAGGTAGACGTAGACAAAATCCAAGTCGCGCAGGACGCTGTCCATCAGTCGCTGGAACGCCTGAGCCGCATTCTTCAGACCGAAGGGCATGCGCAGGAACTCGAAGAGTCCGAATGGCGTGATGACCGCCGTCTTCGGGACGTCCTCCGGCCTGACGGGGACCTGATGGTAGCCGCGTATGAGGTCCACCTTCGAGAAGAAGGACCTGCCCGCCAAACGGGCGGAAAAGTCCTGAATGTGGGGGACGGGGTAGCGGTCGGGAGTCGTGGCGTCATTGAGACGGCGATAGTCCCCGCACGGTCGCCATCCCCCGCCGGGCTTCGGCACGATGTGCAGCGGCGACGCCCAAGCGCTCTCTGAGCGCCGAACGATGCCGAGTCGCTCCAGGGTAGCGAACGCCGCTTTTGCCACCGCCAGCTTCGTCGGCTCGAGGCGGCGTGCCCGGGCGTAGACCGGTGGCCCGACGGTGGGGATGTGATGGGCCACCCCGTGCTTGACGGCCCCCGCCGAGAAGGTGGGCCGCGTGAGGGCCGGGAAGCCGGCGAGGAGGCGGGTGAATGCGTCCGCTGCCGGAAGCGTACAGACCAACGTGGCCGGAACCGAATCGTTCGGCAAGCCGCTTGGCAAGCCGCTCGTTGAGCTGGGCAACGCACATGCGAGCGAGCTGAACGTCTCGGCCTGGACAAGCCGTCTGCGCTTGACGTCGACCAGGAGCCCATTAGCGCACAGGAAGTCCGCGCCAAGCAGTGCCATGGGCACGTCGGCGGTGACGAACGTCCATCGGAAAACCTGCCCTCCAAACCGCAGAGAGAGGCAGCGTTTTCCGTACGTACGGATGGGCGTCCCGTTCGCGGCAAGCAGCGCGGGGCCCCCACCCGCGGCGTGCTTGTCTGACGTGCCGGCGGGAATGACACTCACCTGTGCTCCCGTGTCGCACAGGTAACGGCGCCCGGAGAAGGTGTCCGTTATGAACAGCAGGCTGCTCGAACGGCCGGCGCTAATCGCCACAATTGAGCGCCGGCCCGGGCGTTTCCCGACCCGTTGAAGGAGCACGGCGGATGACACCGCCGAGCTTCGTGGCCGAACTTGGCGTGGAACCAGCACCAGGTGGTGGAGCTGGAGGAGCGCGGCTGGCTCCGCCAGGCCGGTGGAGTCGACGGGTTTCCCCGCGGTGGCGGTTTTCGCCGCGGCGGTGGGCGGGGCGTGGCGGCGTTCACGAGGTGCGTATCAGCATGCTGCTGAAACTCAGCGTGCTGTAGAAGATGATGCTGTGGAACAGCAGCGTCGAAGGCAGTGACGGCCACGCCAACGCTCGCCCGCGTGTCCGAAGCGGCGAAGTACTTGTCCGCCTCGGCCGCCAATGCTTGGGGTTCCGTTAGTCCGGTCCCGGCCAACGCGAGGCGAACCTGCGCTGGAAGTTGGCGACGGAAAAGCGCCCGGAATAGCGAACCGGGGGCTTCGTCGCCCAACAGTGACAGCATATGGTCCATTCGGACCGACGGGCACGTCTCACCGAGCTCGGGGAGATCCAGGAGGCGGTCGGCCCGTGCGTCGTCCGTGAGGCTGAACGTGGCTAGGAGTAGCCGCTTGAGTGCCTCGTACTTGTGGCCGTCCGGTGGGTGGCGAAGGACGGACACAACTCGAGCGGCCGTGCCGGGCCCGAGGGAGGCGACGACATGGCAGTAGCGCAGGTCGTCGTTGGTGAGGCGCCGAAGCTGAAACTGGGCTTCGGCTTGAACGAACCAGACCTCGGCCTGGGCCTCCCAAAATTCGGGAAGTTTAATCGCCATTGACTTGTCGTTGGCCATTGCAATGGCGTCGTGTTCGGAAGGATCGCTACGGCAGATCCAACGTCGAGGGTCACCAGTAAAGCGCGGCGTTACGCGCGCTGCTTGTGAGCAAGGAGGAAGCGGACAAGCGGTAACATATGAACGTCTTTATTGTAAGACTACACTGTAACACTGAACTCTTCCGGGCTGGTCGCCCGGTGTATATCCTGAGGCCACGCCTACCCCTCGGGCGTGGCCACCGCCCACTTGGTGCGTGGAATGATGTCACCACGCCAGTGGGCTTTTGTGTCCGCCACAATAGTAAATATAATCGTCACACTGCAATCCCTTTGTCATTATTGCAAAGTTTCTAGATTGAAGCGGTGTATGGTTGGTTCATTGGTGTCTCAAAACATATAGAATAAACCAGTGTATCAATGCAAAACAAATCTAATGCTTACATTATTTGCTAACTGGTATCCCCACCCAGGTCATACTGTCCTCTTCAGCTAAAGTATCAAACAAGCCTGGCTACACCAATCTTAGACTTTCGGTCTTGTTTTAATGAAGTTTGCTTTAGTAAAGAGTTCTAAAAATTCAGTTTTGATGATGACTGATTCTTACTCTGGCCCAACTCCATATTATGATGCCTGGGTGGCAGCAGGTCTGCATTCATACATTTTGAAGTTGTCTTATATTCCGAACTTTTTTGAGAACTTTTCTTTAATTTGAGCAATCACCATCAACAGATCTCATTTGTCGCCCCCTCTAGATACTCTCGTACAGGATGCGACATGTTCTTTTGCATTCTCCCAGTATCCCACTTGTGGTCAAACTCCAAAAATTTAAGCTTTCTGCCAAAATCAAGTCCTTAGTTCCTCTTTTCATCCGTTTGTGAAACCATCTTCTAGAGACTGTTCATCGTACTCTTCCCAAGTGGACATCAAGCAGTTCTCATGTCGCCACACATCCCCACTTAGTTTTATACCCCCCTTTCACTCCACCTTACCTGACCCAACCCTACTACTTGCTGTATTTTATGACCTTCCTCTCTCTTTTTCTTCTTTTCTTCTTTGTACATGTTCCTGCTTGTTGTGTCTACCTGTGGCCCCACTG
This sequence comes from Myxine glutinosa, assembly GCF_964187855.1. Taxonomy (NCBI): domain Eukaryota; kingdom Metazoa; phylum Chordata; class Myxini; order Myxiniformes; family Myxinidae; genus Myxine; species Myxine glutinosa. The sequence goes on from NC_136261.1 coordinate 136,420,119, forward strand.
TCCTTTTTACAATATGTCATCTTGCTCTTCCATGAGCCTCAATCCTCTGTACATAATAAAGAATTGGGAAGTATTCTTTCCCAATTTTTTTTCGATATTTCCACATAATTAAGCTTCAATTTTTTTTTTTTTTTTTTTTTGTATACAAGATCGAGGCTCGTGAAAGAGCGAACATTAATCACACAGAAAGACAAACCGACACATAAAACATATAACATCGGGAGCGGTAGACAAGATGGGGAGAGAGGGGGGAAGGACACAAACACAACATTTGAGAGCAGGGACCGAGAGACATGAAGACATCGAGAGATCTGGGAGAGGGCTTTGGGGGGGGGGGGGCATAGGAAGGGGGGGGGGGTGGGAGAGGTATAAAACATATGGACACTGCCAGGACTTCCAGGAAAGAAGTTGGAATTTCAAACAAGGTGGATCTGGGGTGAATTAGCGGGGGTAGAAAAGATCAAGGTTTTGGATGGGGGAAGATAAGAGATGGTGGTGAACAGCAGTTTTAAAGACCTGGAGGGAGGAGTGGGATTGAAGGGAGTGAGGGAGTTTGTTCCAGAGGCGGGAGAAAAGAGGAATGAAAGAGTGAAGGTGAGCAGAGAACCGAGATTTCGGCAGTTTAACCATCAGAGGGTTGCTGGCAGATCTTGTGCGACCTGTAGGAATATTTGGGGGACAGAGCACAGAGAGAGCTGGGGGTGCAAGGCCGGAGAGGAGTCTGTAGAAGACAGAAACACCACCTACCTGCCTGCGGTGAGTGAGTGAAAGGCCCTCAGAGATAGCTTCATCGCGGGAGATTCCAATAATTCTGAAAGCTTTGCTTTCAACAGCGTGAAGCCGAGCTAGGTGTGAGGCAGGAGCACCGGCCCATAGGGGAGAACAGTATTCCATTGAGCTGCGGATGAAAGCCTTGTATGTGGTGAGGAGCTCAGGTGTGCCGAGGAAGGACTTCACACGACGGAGGATGCCCAGTCGGCGACTGGCTTTGGAGGCCAGCTTGGAAATGTGGTTTTCCCAAGAAAGATCATGGCAGATAGTGAGACCCAAAAGCTTGAGCGACGAACTTCTTGGAGAGGATTGTTGAGAAAGTAGATGGGAGGGTTGTCCAGTAGATTTTTTCGGAGAGACATAGTAAGAGTGTGAGATTTGTCAGGATTGAAAGACATGTTCCACTTGTTTGACCAGTCTGTGATTTTGTCCAAGTCTTCAGAGAGTGAGGAGGCTGCAGACTGCCGATCTGAGGGAAGAGGAATGGAGCGGCAGAGAGTCGAGTCATCAGCAAAGAGATAGAGAGGATTTTCCAGAGAGTCGGAGAGATCATTGATAAAGACCAGAAAAAGCACAGGGCCCAGAACACTGCCTTGGGGAACTCCAGCCTGAACAGAAAGGGGAGATGAGAGAAATCCATTCAGGGCCACACGTTGACTACGACCAGAGAGGAAGTCCGCAAGCCATGCATGGAGATTTCCATGGATACCATAGGAGGAGAGTTTGGTGAGCAGAGCTGGGTGCCAGACCGTATCGAAGGCACGGGATATGTCAAGGGAGACAGCTCTGATTTCCTGTTTGGCATTGAGGACCTCCATCCATTGTTGAGACAGCAGAAGCAGCATGTCCAGAGTAGAGTGACCTGGTCTGAAACCAAATTGATGATCAGAGATCAAGCCATTGGAGAAGAGGAAAGACTTCATATCCGAAGCAATGATGGATTCCATGACTTTGCTGATAATTGGGAGCAGGCTGATTGGTCTGTAGTTGCAAGGATCTGTTTTTGCACCTTTTTGTGTAAAGCAGTAATGTTTGCTGATTTCCAGGATGCTGGCAGATGACCTTGAGCAAAAGAGAGGGTGAAAAGAACAGAGAGAGGGTGAGATAGAGCGGCAGAGCAGTATTTTAGGACCCGTGGGCTGATGCCGTCTGGTCCAGTTGCAGAATCAGAGTCGAGGTTAGACAAAAAATTCCTCCAACCTTGTCAGGAGAGAAGGACAAAGAGTCCAGGAGCAGTTGGGTTCGACTGGGAAAGGTGGGAACAGAGAGAGATGGGTTTGGAACTAAAGATTTTGAGGCAAACACAGAGTTGAGGCATTCGGCTTTGTCACGTGCGATGTCAACTGTGTGGCCATTTGAGGTAAGGGAGGGGATGGAGGGGAAACAAACACCAGAAACGGATTTGACCAGATGCCACCAGGATTTGGAGGAAGGAGACAGGTTTGAGAGTTCATTCTTGAGTGTGGGGAGATAGTGCTTCCTGGCACTCCTGAGGGTAGACACACTTGTTCCGAGCTTGGTTGAAGGAACTGAGATTGCCTTCAGTTGGATTAGCCTTCCAAGAGGCAAAGGCAAGTTGTTTCAGGGCAACTGCCTCGCCACAAGATTCAGTGTACCATGGACGGGAGGAAGGGTAAGACAACTGAAGACGAGATGGGATAAATCTGTGCATGAGAGAGAGCAGTTTGCTTTGGAAGAATTCCCAGGAAGAATTGATGTCAGAGGCAGTGGAGATGGGAGACCAATCCAGACGATTGATGGCTGCTTGAAGACCGTCCCAGTCGGCCTGAGTGAAATGCCAGACTCGTCGACGCTGAGGAGGCTCTCTGAGAATGGCCAGAGAGATGTCCACTTTGACAAGCACATGATCAGAAGAACCGATTGGAGCAGAAGAAGAGCAGCAGACATTAGCAGGGAAGTTTGTCATAACCAAGTCTAGAAGAGAAGATACTCCATTGGCTGAGATCCGCGTCGGGAAATTGACAGATTGTGTCAATCCTAGTGAGTCACAGAAGTCCTTTGCTGAGGTGCCATGACTGGTGAGAGAGGAAACCCACACCCAACCAGCTGGCATGATGACAGTTGAAGTCACCACATATGAGGAAGAGAGAGTTGGGATGAGTGGATAGAAGTTGGTCCATGTTGTCAGACAGTGAAATGTAAATGGAGTCATCACTGTTTGGAGGACGGTACAGAACACATATGAACAAAAGGTGGGAGCGGAGAGGAAGCCATATCCAGAGGTACTCCTGGGGGTGAGGAGGAGAGAGGGCAGTGCAAGGAGAGTGAGGAAGAGAGTTTTTGATAAAGATAGCCACCCCACCACCAGGACGAGGCTCAGGTCGATCATACCGGAGGAGGGAGTAACCAGGAAGAGATATTAAGGAATCAGAGACATCTTGAAGGAGGAAAGTCTCTGTTAAGCAGATCAAGTCTTGATTGTCAGAAGCAACCTGTATGGAGAGATCAGTCAGGTTTGAGCGAAGGCCCCGGATGTTTGAGGTCCATACCGTTAATGAAGAGAGAGGGGGAGCATCGGGTACAGGACAGAGGAGGGGAGGAGTAGGGTAAGATGAAGGATGAGAGGGGGAGGTAGGAAGAGCAGTTGATAGCGTGTCAGAGATTACAGAAGAGTTCCAAGAAAGGGAAGGATGGGGAGGATGAAAGGTTTGATGGTGAAGGGATGAGGCACAGTGAGGGGTTGTTTGAGGGGGGGGCAGAGGAAAGTAGAAGGTTGGGGGGGGGTGGTGGAGGTATGAGATAGAAGGGAGACGAAGTGGGGTGGAGGCAGCTTTGCGGAGGAGGGGGGAGGAGGGAGAATTGGAGAGGAATGGTATGGGGGGAGATTTGAATGGGAGGTGTTGGGTGAGAGTTTTGAAGGGGAGGAGTGAGGGGGGAGTTTAGGAGGGGAGGGGCAAGGGGGGAGTTTAGGAGTGGAGGGGCAAGGGGGGAGTTTAGGAGTGTAGGGGCAAGGGGGGGATTTGGAGGGGAGGGGCAAGGGGGGAGTTTAGGAGGGGAAGGGCAAGGAGGGAGTTCAGGAGTGGAGGGGCAAGGGGGGGGGAGTTTAGGGGTGGAGGGGCAAGGGGGGAGTTTCGGAGTGGAGGGGCAAGGGGGGAGTTTAGGAGTGTAGGGGCAAGGGGGGAGTGTAGGTGCAAGGGGGGGGGATTTGGAGGGGAGGGGCAAGAGGGGAGTTTCGAAAGTGGATGATTAATGAAAGACGAACATTGATAACAAATTGGGTTTGTTGTGATTTTCAAGTTAGCAATCCGATTCAGAACGATGGAGGAGGGGTGGAATGAATGTGAATTTAGACCATGTAGTGAGGGAGACGTATAAGAGATTGAATTTCTTTCATTTGACGTGGAATGAGATGGAGAGGAATTTGAAAAAAGCCTTTTAAATAGGAAGAAAAACAGCGTGTTGTAATATACCACTGAATAAAACACTGAAGGGGAAAGGTTAAACATATTTAAATAATATTAAAACAGAACCGTAAACAATCTTATATGCACAAAGTACCAACGGGGGGAGAGCCGAGAGGGACCACCACGAGTCACGTGGACAGGGCAAAAGGTGGATGGCAAGGAGATAATGGGGGCGGGGCGAACAGCACACCTGAACAGAAAGTACAGGATGAGACAAAGCACACGTGGAGAAAGGAAAATAAATGTTTTTGGTTTTTGGTTTTGGTTTTTTTTTGGGGGTGGGGGTATTTTAAATAAACGTATTTAAAACGTTAGACAAAGAGTATTATGTTCGGGGTAGAAGGGAAAAAACTAAGAGCCAAGCAAAACACGATGTAGGGGACTTAAGTAAACAAACACCGATGGGGGTACAAGGCCGCACACGCGGAGCAGAACACGATTAATTAATTACGAGTTTTGGGGAAATTCAAACCAAAACTAACTATAAACAAACAATAACGCATGGACGATAAAATAACGAGTTGAAATTTGACAAACACACGAATGAAAAAATAACCGCTTTGGATGCCCGGAGAGAACCAAGCGTCAAGGTCGGAAGCTTCAACAACTAGGCCGCGTGGCGCGAAATACTCGACTATTTTTTACAGGTATGAAAGATTAACACCGATAATCCTCCGAGGGACACGCAAAAGGTAAACACACGTAAGATAAATACAGTTTCGACAAAAATACAAATGTGACAATTACTTAACTTCGAGCATGCGTGAAGATCGTGGAACAGCTTCGAAAAACCGTGACCGCCCCGAATACAAATGCCATTAATAACGTTTCTCCACTCTGCCAATTCTGATTTTCAGAAATATATCACGTGAAACATGAACGGTGACGTTAAACTTTGCTTTGCTACAATGTCAATGTTCGTTTTTCAAATTCACAGCTCTATTCATTGTAAAGGATTTACAATATCGTATTTTTGCTGTAATCTTTTGTCTTTGGTTCTTTTGGTTACTTGTGCTTTTTTTGTTTTGAAGCCTTTTTTTATTGCATAGACTCATTTTGTTGTTTCGGTACACTAGTTTGTGTTCTGCACATAGACAGGCCTGGCGTTGGCTTAGTGGTTAGGGTGCTGGCTTGGGATCCAAGGATCCTGGGTTCGAATCCTGGTAGATCGCTGAATTAACACCAGGGGGGTTGACTCAGCCTGTCATCCTTCCGAGGTCGGCAAATTGAGTACCAGCTTGCTGGGATGAATGATCCCGGTGTGTACCCCGGTTTAGAATAGGTACACCGTATCCCTGCGCATCGTAAGAGGTGACTAAGTGTTGGCGTCAGGAAGGGCATCCGGCCATAAAAACATTGCCTCAAACAGGGAACCATGATTGTCATGGGGCCCGCAAGGCTAACCCCCGCTCTGGCGGGGAAAATGGCCTTAAAACGATCATTCATTCATTTCATTCACACAGCAAATGGCCACTTCCCAGTTCTTTCCACCTCACCACAAGCATGTGGTGAGGTGGAAAGAACTGGGAAGTGGCCATGTGCTGTGTGCAGGAAGGGTGTCAGAGTGAACTCCAAGCAATGTACAATGTGCACTGAGTGGGTTCATCAAAAATGTAGTGTTCTGAGAGGGTCATTAACCAGTGTGGCAGCTACATTCAAATGTAAGGTGTGCACAGAGGGATCTGCAGATGGTGGAAATGTTGAGTTGGATCTTGGAGACGGCGTGAAGCTGGAAGGTGTGAAAACATTTTGCTACCTCGGAGACATGCTGAATGGAGAAGGTGGATCAGACTCGGCAACGGTTTGTAGAGTGAGATGTGCATGGAAGAAGTTTCGGGAACTGAGTGGCGTGCTGACGAGGAGGGGAGTGTCGTTGAAGCTGAAGGGAAAGGTGTATGCTGCATGTGTGAGAAGTGTTATGATTTATGGGAGTGAGACATGGGTAATGAACGTAGAGCAGCAACGAAGGCTGGAAAGGGTGGAAATGCGAATGGTTCGGTGGATGTGCGGAGTATCGTTGAGAGAGAGGAAAACAAATGATGAATTGCGAAAGATGATGGGAATAGAGCCTGTGATGGATGCTGTGAAGAGGAACAGGTTGAGATGGTTTCGTCATGTGTTGAGGAAGGATGAAAGTGCTGGTTGAGAAGAGTGATGGAAATGAATGTAGAAGGAAGTAGAGGACAGAGAAGACCGAGAAAGACTTGGCTAAAGATGGTGGAAGAAGAAATGCGGGCAAGGGGGTTAATAAGGAGAGATGCAGAAAATAGGGCAAAATGGAGAAGATTGTCATGGGGACCGCAAGGCTAACCCCCGCTCTAGCAAGGAAAATGGCCTTAAAATGCATGTTGTTGTTGTTGTTTGGTACACTAGTTTGTGTTCACTTATTTGTAGTGTTTTTCTTCCTTTTGACAACAGACATGTTGGCTTGGTCTGCGTTCCACCATTTATACAGATCTGCATTCATGTGGCACTTGTGAAAGTCTAAACCACATTCCTCACTGTCTGTGGTGCTTATGCATTCCTTGGGAGCTGACTGTCATAACAGGCCCAATGCTTGCATGTGTATAATGGCTTATGTGGCAGCTTTTTAATTAACAGTTCAGCTAAGTTTAAAAAAAAATTTGAGTAGTGGTGTGAGTAGTGCTTGAGTAACTGCGCAACTTTGCTAAGCATGCTAGAAAATATTCTGTTCATTACATTCCCCAAGCGACCATAACCAATATCTCCGCATTCAAATTGTGGGCAGCAAATCTAATTTATGACACAATTACATACTATAATTTTGCAGTTTATAACCGAGGCATTATTGCATTGGGTATTTGGGTAATGCTCTTTTTCTTGCTATTAGCCAGTAATTTATTATATTAAAACTTGTTACATACTACATAAGTGTGTGGTTAGTGGCTGCGTAGCTTGTAATTAATAGCACAAAGTCAAACTGTCATGTTTACCTTGCATTTGAAAGGAATATAATGCAATTACTTTTTATACTTCTTATTGCAATTATATTTTGTAATTATCATGTTATCCCTCATGTGGCACTCTGTCTGAAAGTGTTGTTGCGGCATGTTTTTGGTTGTTATTTTCTTCATGATTTGAGAGTGCAGAGGCAGGTGTTTGCCTGTGTATGTTGCACGACCACACAGTCCTACCTGTAATGAACATTACGTGGTGGTGCATTGAAATGAATGTGATGATGTTATAAGTGTCGGTAAAAGACTCCTGAGAGTTTTGACATCACAAGTTTGCTTTTTGAAATAGCACAGGATTACTCAATGCAATTGCAGGAAATGGGAATCTCATTGAAGTTGTGATGCTTTAAGAAGTGCTCAGCACAGTTTAAAAAGTAACAAAAGTGCGAGATATATTTTCCTTCTATTGTTAAATTTTGACTAAAAATTCAGTTTTAATGGAAATCTCCATGTTGATAAGATTTGCTGTTTCCATAAGTTAAAGTGTGCTGTGATGACTTTCAAATAACTACTATCAGATATTCCTGTCAAATGCGGGGTGACCCATCTGTATTTTAACATTATCTGACTTCAAAACCAGGGCTAAAACTGAAATTACATACAAAAACCTTCATCTGTTATACAAATTTCTCATCCCTTTATTTCAGTGGTGTTGCAACAGTTGCCTTGATCTTTTCTAAATATATATATATATATATATATATTTATATATATATATATATATATATATATATATATATATATATATATATATATATATATACATACATATATATACAGACTTGGCATTTAATATGGAATATTTTTTTTGTGGGGGTGAACTTACTTTTCAAGATGACTTAGAACCAAAAGTTCATTGGAATTATGTTGAAATTATTCTAGATATTGTTAATGTGACCTTTAAAAGAAACAAAAAACACATTTGACATTTCGAAGCAAATAAATTGATCCTTGAAAGTGATGTAAACTGATATCGAACTCAATTCACGGACAGTACTGTGTTAAACTTCTGTGCGTTTTCCAGAAGTTTCTCTTTATTTTGCACATTAGGCAAAAAAAATTTTTAACAAAAACAAAAGTTCAATTACGACTGGGATTACGGACAGTAAAATTACAGTTCAGTACTTCGTGTAACCCCCACGAGCATTCAGGAGAGCACGTACACGTTGAGGCATGCTGTTCATGAGATTTGCCAAGGTTTGGACAGGAATCGCTTGCCATGCAGTGACAATAGCCTGCTGCAATTCACGCACAGAGGCAGGCTGCTGGTCCAATTTGTCGATTTGACGCGTTAATTCTGCCCAAAAGTTCTCTATCGGATTCATATCCGGGGACATGGCAGGCCACTCCATATGCTCTACACCACGGTCAGCAAGAAAGTGTTGGATCATGCGAGCACGATGAGGCCGTGCGTTGTCATCTTGGAAGACAAAGTTTCCTCGAAAGGCTGCACGAACAAATGGAAGCAATGTTTCTTCCAGAATGGCCCTGTGCTTGAACTGGTTCAGGTTTCCATTCAGAACAACCAGGTCAGTTTTACCCCCTGCATGAAAAGCAGCCCAAACTGTCACCCCACCACCTCCAGCTTGGACTCTTGGCACTATACAATCTTCGTTGTCGGCTTCATGCACTTGTCTGCGCACTCGGACGCGGCCATATTGACGATAGACCAGAAATCTAGACTTGTCACTGAAGATCACGTGATTCCAGTGTCCTGGCTGCCATTGGCGGTGCTCTCTGGCCCACTGCAATCGGCGCTGGCGGTGTTGTCTGGTCAGACGTGGCTTTCTCAGGGGACGACTGGCACGATAGCCTCCTTGAACCAGTCGTTGGTTGACTAGCCTTCTGGATACAGGCACATTTGTCAGTTGCTGCCACTCAGCCCTAAGCCGATTAGCTGACTTGGTACGGCCATTGCAGACTAGCCCGTGCAGCTGGCGATCATCCCTCCTTGTGGTTCTGCGGGGACGTCCTGACCTCGGTATTGGAATAGGGACACCCCTCTGAGCATTTCGTTTCAGGATCTTTGACACCTGACCTTGAGTGATGCCATACTGCCGAGCAATAGCACGCTGTTTCATGCCGGAAGTTCGTAAAGCCACCACTAAATGACAAACAGCATTGTCGAGTTGACGGACCATCTCCAGGGGAAGCGGCATTAACTTTTGTAGACGTGCAGCAGTTGTTTTCCACTAATACAGAACGCAACAACCCTTATATACCCGATTGTGAAGCCAATCGTCAAATGTACCTGTCCGTACATTTTGTCACGCCACCTGTGATATAATCCTGTTATTGACTTCTTTCTGCGACAGACAATCAGTGACATGGTTCTTTTAACAAAGAAATCACTGAGGCATAAAAGAAACTCACCAGATTGATATATCGAGTTCAGAAAGTAAACCCAAGTCAAGAAAAATATATATATTCCATATTAAATGCCAAGTCTGTATATTGCTGTCAAAATTAATTTTATTAAAGAATTCAATTTTATTACCCCCAAGTCCTCAACCTCCCCCTTCAAATATAAAGGTTTCACTCCCTCCCACCTCTAAGCCTTCAAACCCCATGCAGCTTCCCCATTCAGGACCAAGTGAATCTCTCATCCCCTATGTTCGGCACCCCCCTTTATCGTTTCAGGCCTTGCCTCATTCTGCGAGGTCATTTCATTCCAGGCCTCATTCTGCGAGATCATTTCACCCACTCCCACCCAAATCACAAAAAAATACATTTTTGTAAATGTTCAAAGTTGAATTATTTGTTGTTTAATCTGAGTAAAAGGCTACTTCTAAATGTGTGCCAAATTCTTCAAATGCCATGACATTACTAGATTGTGCGGAGTCAATATTGAGATTAAATGAACAAGCAAAGTAACAGGTTGGATTTCACTGATGTATCATTATTGTATAATTGTGTGGATCCCTGCAGTTGAGTCTTGCTTTTCTCCTTTGCAGGGTTTAACATGAGGTTACAACTCCTTCTAGCCAACTCACCGACTTAGGACGGCTTGAACACCTTTGGAGCAGTCCTCAGGATGCTTGGCATTTGCCGTCGGCGAGCCAGGTTCATCCTGATTTCTGTACCTCTCCTCTTCATTCCAGCACTCACTTGGTTCTTCCTCTTCAATGGAAACTTTGAAGGTTAGTGAAACAACCTACCTAATTCCAAGCCATTACCAATTTTTTGATGATCAATGTAAATTGTCATCTGGAAGTTTTGTCTTGATAAATCTACCCAGAGGCATCAAAAACAAAAGGAAAAGTCAATTGATTTACTTTTGTTGCTTTTATTCTACCTTTTGTAGTACTTGTACACCCGCTCACTATGGGAGGGGCTGGAAGGGTCATTCCTCTTTGGGGTATATAGATTACAGTCGATCTATGGTCGGGTCTCAAGAACATTGGGTGTGTGTTCATTTACCAAGTTTATTGTGGAGAGATCACCAAGTGGTATTCACATTCGAGCATGCACTCCATTCAAAACCGTTAAGGAACGACTGGTTTGGCAAGCACTCGCTAGCAGCTTGGCAAATGAGCACAATCCGGGCTTCCTCCCTTTCAGATTCATGTTAAACAGCAGGAGCAAGTTTCAAAAGGCCGACACGAAAAACGCCATGTTATCGCCAGGAAGGGTAATGTTATTTATCCAATCATTGTGGGGTATATAGAGTACAGTAGATCTTTGCTCAGTTCTGTAAGTAAAACTTACCTCACGGATGTCGGGATTCCTCCAGATTTCTTTGTTTAGTGTTATAAACAGCATTAGCGACTGTTTAAAAAAACTAATCATGCTTGTTTGTGGTGTTTAAATTTTTACTTATAATAGAGGCCGTTGGGCCGTTGTTCCCATTGAAATGCCATGATAAGCTATTTATAAACGTTGACCCGACGTTTGTTCAAGGAGGAAAAACACCTTGGGGAGGTGGGATATTAATGGTATTAATATTGTTTTGTAATAACATTAATATTATGCTGTTATCGTTGGTTTTGTTATTCGAAGCGGCCTTGGAAAAACGCCACGATAAAGCTAACTTAATATGGATATACACCTCAACATGCAACCACATTGAGGGCAATGGCTGGGAAACCCGCTCCGGGGAGAAAATCCCTTTTGGGAGGGGGGCACGTGAATGCGCTACAACCTTCATTGTGTAACCCTTCGTCATCCTGTCAAGTTTGGTTGAGATTGGATAAGTAACGACAGAATGTATTGGGATAAAATATTCATCAGACAGACAGACAGACACCAAATGGCATATTTTAGTATGATGACTAGTACACCCGCTCACTACAGGAATGACAGGAAGGGTCATTACTCTTTGGGGTATATAGATTACAGTCGATCTATGGTCTGGTCTCAAGAACATTGGGAGTGTGTTCATTGACCAAGTTTATTGTGGAGAGATCGCCAAGTGGATGAAGCATTCGAGCAAGCACTCCATTCAAAACCGTTCAGGAACGGCTGGCTTGGCAAGCGCCAGCTGCTTGGTAAATGAGCACAACCCGGGCTTCCTCCCTTTCAGCTTCGTGTTGAACAGCAGGAGCGAGTTTCAAAAGGTCACCACTAAAAACGCCGAGTTCGTGCCAGGAGGGTTCATTTTATGAACCCAACCCTTGTGGGGTATAAAGAGCACAGTAGATCTTCGCTCAGTTCTGTAAGTAAAATTTACCTCACGGATGTCAGGATTCCTCCAAATTTCTTTATTTAGTGTTATAAACAGCATTAGCGACTGTTTAAAAAGCTAATCACACGTGTTTGTGGCTTATAATACTTTTACCGCGAGTGGAGGCCGTTGCTCCCACATAAACACCATGATAAGCCATTTATAAACGTTGACTCGATGTTAGTTCAGGGAGGAAAAACCCCTTGTGGAGGTGATATTAATGGTATTAATATTGTTTTGTAATAACATTAATATTATGCTATTATCGTTAGTTTTGTTATTCGAAGCAGCCTTCGAAAAATGCCACGATAAAGCTAACTTAACATGGATATACACCTCAACATGCAACCCCATTGACGGCAATGGTGGGGAAAACCCACTCGGGGGAGAAAACGCCCTTGCAGAGGGGGGGAAATGAATGCACTACAACCTTCATTATGTAACCCTTCGTCATCCTGTCAAGTTTGGTCGAGATTGGATAAGTAACGACGGAATGTATTGGGGTTAAAAATTAATCAGACAGACAGACAGACACCAAATTGCATATTTCAGTATGATACTCTCTCTACAGATGGAGAAAAAATAAAATAAAATGACTGAGAAAAGGGGGATGGAAAGACAAGGGGACAGTCACAAAGACAGTTTATATTTCTTCAGGTTTACTGACTGCCCAATTCAATAGCTCTTCAGATCATCCTGAGAAACTGTCGATCATTGAGGTTTCAACCTTTTAATCCCAGAAAGCCTCAGAATAGCATGTACACAACCTTAGTTGTGGCCAAAGGTCACCTAATCATGTAACGAGATGGAGGGTTTGGTGGAGAAGAAGGAGAATCTCCAACGTTGCAGCAACAAGACTTTGTGGCATAATGGTTAGAGCAGGGGTTCCCAACCTTTTTTGTGTTATGGCCCCCTTGGCTCCCAGAGCACATCCCTAGCGCCCCCTCCTTTTCGCGAGGGTCGAACAACAGAGCGCGTGTAAGCAGGCTAGGGGGGGTCTGGGGGCAATTTTTTGATTTATAGATGCTCTGTGGTGCATTCTGAGAGGTGTTTTTTTCCTTTCATTGGCTATTTTGTTTGTATGAGAATTGGTAAATTATTGTATGAGAATTGGTAAATTATTACACAGAAAATGAGGAATTCCAAGAAGCCAACATGAACATTTAGTTCCATAGTTTTTTCTGTTCCTTACTGGCTCCCAACTACATCGTTTTTGGAAGAAGCAAACAAAGCAACGTCGCTCGAATGATGGATGTTTGATATGAGATTTTAATATTATCAGTAGCAACACTATGGACAGCATAAAATAGAACTGTCACACAAGAAAACAGTATGAAAAGGTTCCAAGTCAAGAATATGTGAAAACTAAAAACCTCTGTTGTGTCTGTATTTAACGCAGTGTGTTATAATCTCACAAAAAAGCCATAACGTCAAATCTGCAAGAGGAAAAAACAAAACAATATCAAAGTCAAAACAATATCAAAAAAAAAATATTGAATTTTTAGTATGGTTCAAATTACCCCATGCCCCCCTGAAAAATAGGTTAGGCCCCCAGGTTGGGAACCACGGGGTTAGAGCATCCTCTCTGAATCTGAGGTCAGTGGTTTGACCCCGACTCCAGCCAAGTCATATCAACTATTTAAAAACAAGACCAAAAGTCTAACAGCGGCGTAGCCAGGCCAGTAAAATATTATAAACCAAAAACACATAAGATTAGCTTTTTAAACATCCGTGACGTAAGTTTTACTTACAGAACTGAGGGAAGATCTACTGTAATCTATATACCCCACAAGGGTTGGAGGTGTGCTCATTGACCAAGCAGCTAGCTAGCGCTTGCCAAGCCAAACTGTTCCTTAAAGGTTTTGAATGGAGTGCTTGCTCGAATGCTTAAACCACTTGGCGATCTCTCCACAAGAAACTTGGTAAACTAGAACGCCACTCAGTAGAGCGCATACTCCCGCTGTGGGCTTAGTTGGAATAATACGTTTTGTTTAACATCCCATCTCCCCAAAACAATAAATGAAAAAGAAAGTAAGCCCGAACTCTCAGATAATTTCTTTTGATATATATCTCAGAATTAGAGGAGAAAAACATCATTTAAGAATAAGAATAAAAGCTTTAATGCAGTAAAACAGAAAAAATCTTTCCCAAAAAAATTTCCCAAAATAAATTCCTGGATCCTGAATAATATCCTGAGCTTCACCCAAAACGAATCAATTCTTCCTTATCCCAAGGGCAATCATCCCACCAACTTTCATCCAAATCCGTTCAGAACTTTTCCAGATATCTTGTTCACAAACACACGAACACACACACACACGGACACGAGTGAATGCATTACTCCCTGGCGGGAGTAATGAACACACATCCAATGTCCTTGAGACCCGACTATAGATCGACTGTAATCTATATACTCCAAAGATGAATGGCCCTTCCTGCAGCTCCAGTAGTGAGCGGGTGTACTTGTAAATTAAAATGTTGGTCGGTGGACTCGGCTGTCGTAATGACATCATAGACGGAATGACAACGGACACAAAACTGCCGCTACTTTAATATGTAGAACATGATATATTTTAACTTCCAGTAAGTTTGCAGTCACTACGAAGGGATTAGTGTTACGATTAGATTTACTATAATATTAACGTTACGTTATCTTTATTTCGAAAATGACATTACTATAACAAAAACCGAGGCGAATTCCTTACTTCCTCGGTTATTAATATTAGTGCTGAACACCGCTTATATCATTGGTCATGAACCATACACCACTTCAATCCATCAACTTTCCATTCACGACATTGGGATTAAAGTGTTATGGGGGGCGTTATGGGGGTTATTAATAATAAAGTAAAGCGCGGCGTTACGCGCGCTGCTTGTGAGCAAGGAGGAAGCAGACAAGCGGTAACATATAAACGTCTTTATTGTAAGACTACACTGTAACACTGAACTCCTCCGGGCTGGTCGCCCGGTGTATATCATGAGGCCACGCCTACCCCTCGGGCGTGGCCACCGCCCACTTGGTGCGTGGAATGATGTCACCACGCCAGTGGGCTTTTGTGTCCGCCACACGCGCCCCCCCAGAATTCCCGCGCACCTGGAGGGCCAGTTTGTGGGGCAGACGAATGACCCGGCCGAAGCGCCCCCTGGCGATCGGCGGCGTCCGGGGTGCAGGGATACCAGGTGGGATGCCCCTGGCTGCCCCTGGGATGGGTGCAGGACCGGGGGGCGCCGTGGCGGCGGGGCTGGGCGGTGCCGGGGGTCCGCCCGCAGGAGGGCGGCCCCGACGTGGGGGTCGGGCCACTGGCGGTGGATGGTCCACATCGAGGTGGGCCGGCTTGAGGCGGTCTACCGAAACGCGGTCAGGAGTACCGCCGATGTCCAGGGTGAAGTGCTTCGCCCCGGTCTCCAGCACGCGGAAAGGCCCGTCGTACGGGGGCCGCAGTGGTGTCCGATGGGCATCGTGGCGGACGAAGACGTACTCCGCCGTGCGAAGCTCCGGGGCGACGTGCGTCGGTGGGTGCCCGTGGCATGCCGTGGGCACCGAGGCGAACCTCTGGGCGGTCTCTTGCAGAGCGGAGCGCTGCTGTGCCGCGGACCATGGTGCCGTGGAGTCGGGGAGGAACTCGCCCGGCACCCGCAGCGGTTGCCCGAAGACCAACTCCGCCGCGGATGCGCGCAGGTCCTCCTTGGGCGCCGTCCGGAGGCCCAGCAGGACCCAGGGGAGCCTGTCGACCCAGCCGCCGTCGCGGAGGGTGGCCCGGAGCGCGGCCTTCAATGAGCGGTGAAATCGCTCACACAGGCCGTTAGCCTGGGGGTGGTAGGCCGTGGTTCGGTGCAGCCGGACCCCGAGCCCCTGCGCAACCGCCCCCCAGAGCTCCGAGGTGAACTGGGGGCCGCGGTCGGATGAGATGTCTGAGGGGGCGCCGAACCGGGCGACCCAGGTGGCGATGAAAGCCTGCGCGACATCGGCCGCCGTTGTCGACGCCAAGGGCACGGCCTCCGGCCACCGGGTGGTGCGGTCCACCATGGTGAGGACGTGGGTGAAACCCCGCGAGGGGGGCAGAGGTCCCACCAGGTCCACATGGACGTGGTCAAACCGGCGTTCCGGCACCGTGAACGGGGCCAACGGGGCCTGGGTGTGCCGGTGCACCTTGGCGCGCTGGCACGCGAGGCATGTCCTGGCCCAGCCGCGGACGGCCTTCCGGAGGCCATGCCAGACGAACTTGTCGGCGATCAGCCTTTGGGAGGCCCTCGTGCCCGGGTGGGACAGGCCGTGGATGGCGTCAAACACCTGGCGATGCCAGCCCGCGGGCACAATGGGGCGAGGACGCCCGAGGGAGACGTCGCACAAGAGGGCCGCGCCCGCGCCGTCGAACGGCACCTCGGTGACGCGGAGGCCCGTGACGGCGGTCCGCAAGGCCTGGACGTCGGGGTCAGCGGCCTGGTCCGCTGCCATCCGGGCATAGTCGATGCCGAGGTGGACTGCGTGGGCGACGGCCCGGGAAAGGCAATCCGCAACCGGGTTGTCCTTCCCCGCGACGTGCTGGATGTCCGTCGTGTACTCGGACACGGCCGAGAGGTGACGCTGCTGCCGGGCCGACCACGGCTCGGTGACCTTGCCCATCGCGAAGATCAGCGGCTTGTGGTCGACGAAGGCAGTGAACGCCCGGCCCTCGAGCAGATGGCGGAAGTGCCTGACCGCCAAGTGAAGTCCGAGCAACTCGCGGTCGAAGGTACTGTAACGGCGTTCGGGCGGGCGAAGCTGCCGGCTAAAGAACGCCAGCGGTTGCCAAGCTCCACGCACCCATTGCTCGTGCACCGCGCCCACCGCGTAGTCCGAGGCATCGGTGGTGAGGGCGATCGGTGCATCGGGCGCCGGGTGCGCGAGCATGGTGGCGTTAGCCAAGGCGAGCTTCGCGCCCGTGAACGCCGTGTCCATCTGCTCGGTCCAGGTAACGTCGCCTTTGCCCGGCTTACCTCGGAGAGCTTCGTGCAGGGGGCGCAGGAGCTGGGCGATACGGGGCAGGAACCGATGGTAAAAGTTCACCATGCCCAGGAACTCCTGCAGCCCTCTGATCGTGCGGGGGCGCGGAAACCCCTTCACCGCCTCCACCTTGGCCGGCAGGGGGACGGCTCCGTGCCTGGTGACACGGTGCCCCAGAAAATCGATTGTGGCGGCGCCGAACCGGCACTTTGCGGGGTTCACAATCAGGCCATGCTGGCCCAGGCGTTCGAAGAGCGTGCGGAGGTGGCGTAGGTGCTCTTCGCGGGACGCGCTGGCGACGAGGATATCGTCCAGGTAGACGTAGACAAAATCCAAGTCGCGCAGGACGCTGTCCATCAGTCGCTGGAACGCCTGAGCCGCATTCTTCAGACCGAAGGGCATGCGCAGGAACTCGAAGAGTCCGAATGGCGTGATGACCGCCGTCTTCGGGACGTCCTCCGGCCTGACGGGGACCTGATGGTAGCCGCGTATGAGGTCCACCTTCGAGAAGAAGGACCTGCCCGCCAAACGGGCGGAAAAGTCCTGAATGTGGGGGACGGGGTAGCGGTCGGGAGTCGTGGCGTCATTGAGACGGCGATAGTCCCCGCACGGTCGCCATCCCCCGCCGGGCTTCGGCACGATGTGCAGCGGCGACGCCCAAGCGCTCACTGAGCGCCGAACGATGCCGAGTCACTCCAGGGTAGCGAACTCCGCTTTTGCCACCGCCAGCTTCGTCGGCTCGAGGCGGCGTGCCCGAGCGTAGACCGGTGGCCCGACGGTGGGGATGTGATGGGCCACCCCGTGCTTGACGGCCCCCGCCGAGAAGGTGGGCCGCGTGAGGGCCGGGAAGCCGGCGAGGAGGCGGGTGAATGCGTCCGCTGCCGGAAGCGTACAGACCAACGTGGCCGGAACCGAATCGTTCGGCAAGCCGCTTGGCAAGCCGCTCGTTGAGCTGGGCAACGCACATGCGAGCGAGCTGAACGTCTCGGCCTGGACAAGCCGTCTGCGCTTGACGTCGACCAGGAGCCCATTAGCGCACAGGAAGTCCGCGCCAAGCAGTGCCATGGGCACGTCGGCGGTGACGAACGTCCATCGGAAAACCTGCCCTCCAAACCGCAGAGAGAGGCAGCGTTTTCCGTACATACGGATGGGCGTCCCGTTCGCGGCAAGCAGCGTGGGGCCCCCACCCGCGGCGTGCTTGTCTGACGTGCCGGCGGGAATGACACTCACCTGTGCTCCCGTGTCGCACAGGTAACGGCGCCCGGAGAAGGTGTCCGTTATGAACAGCAGGCTGCTCGAACGGCCGGCGCTCATCGCCACAATTGAGCGCCGGCCCGGGCGTTTCCCGACCCGTTGAAGGAGCACGGCGGATGACACCGCCGAGCTTCGTGGCCGAACTTGGCGTGGAACCAGCACCAGGTGGTGGAGCTGGAGGAGCGCGGCTGGCTCCGCCAGGCCGGTGGAGTCGACGGGTTTCCCTGCGGTGGCGGTTTTCGCCGCGGCGGTGGGCGGGGCGTGGCGGCGTTCACGAGGTGCGTATCAGCATGCTGCTGAAACTCAGCGTGCTGTAGAAGATGATGCTGTGGAACAGCAGCGTCGAAGGCCGTGATGGCCACGCCAACGCTCGCCCGCGTGTCCGAAGCGGCGAAGTACTTGTCCGCCTCGGCCGCCAATGCTCGGGGTTCCGTTAGCCCGGTCCCGGCCAACGCGAGGCGAACCTGCGCTGGAAGTTGGCGACGGAAAAGCGCCCGGAATAGCGAACCGGGGGCTTCGTCGCCCAACAGTGACAGCATATGGTCCATTCGGACCGACGGGCACGTCTCACCGAGCTCGGGGAGATCCAGGAGGCGGTCGGCCCGTGCGTCGTCCGTGAGGCTGAACGTGGCTAGGAGTAGCCGCTTGAGTGCCTCGTACTTGTGGCCGTCCGGTGGGTGGCGAAGGACGGACACAACTCGAGCGGCCGTGCCGGGCCCGAGGGAGGCGACGACATGGCAGTAGCGCAGGTCGTCGTTGGTGAGGCGCCGAAGCTGAAACTGGGCTTCGGCTTGAACGAACCAGACCTCGGCCTGGGCCTCCCAAAATTCGGGAAGTTTAATCGCCATTGACTTGTCGTTGGCCATTGCAATGGCGTCGTGTTCGGAAGGATCGCTACGGCAGATCCAACGTCGAGGGTCACCAGTAAAGCGCGGCGTTACGCGCGCTGCTTGTGAGCAAGGAGGAAGCGGACAAGCGGTAACATATAAACGTCTTTATTGTAAGACTACACTGTAACACTGAACTCCTCCGGGCTGGTCGTCCGGTGTATATCATGAGGCCACGCCTACCCCTCGGGCGTGGCCACCGCCCACTTGGTGCGTGGAATGATGTCACCACGCCAGTGGGCTTTTGTGTCCGCCACAACATGATATATTTTAACTTCCAGTAAGTTTGCAGTCACTACGAAGGGATTAGTGTTACGATTAGATTTACTATAATATTAACGTTACGTTATCTTTATTTCGAAAATGACATTACTATAACAAAAACTGAGGCGAATTCCTTACTTCCTCGGTTATTAATATTAGTGCTGAACACCGCTTATATCATTGGTCATGAACCATACACCACTTCAATCCATCAACTTTCCATTCACGACATTGGGATTAAAGTGTTATGGTTATATTTACTACATTATTATTATTTTTACGAAAACGATAATACTGAAAAGATACACTGCTGTATTAACAAACCTGGGCTCAATTTGTCAGAGGCAGTCCGAAGATGAAGAACAACGCCTAAGGCCTATACATACCCTATTGTTGGAAGAGACGTAATGCTGATGCTTTCGATATTTGATGATCATTTTAACAATCGGTTTGTTTGTGTTTCACACAGAATGAAAAACGTTATGGTAGAGCATGGCGATTGTGATATGTTGCAGGTTTGACGATATGTTCGGCTCGAACAACATATAAATCAAAATGGCTGTGTGCGGAGACAGCCGCTATACTCTGTAATGACATCAGACGTAATCACATCACCCTGTCATGTGACCAGATCCTCAGCTCTGATTGGTATATGTTTGAGGGGACATACATACATACATATGGACGGACAAACGCTGTTATAGATAGACTGCTTAGCCCAGTGGGATACGCTGAAAAACTGATGCTTCCTTGCTTGTTGACACTCAACATTTAAGAAAAGGATAGAACTTGGGCAAACAACCATAGGTTGGCACCCATTGCAAAGCTTGATGGGCCTAATAGCATCCTCCTGCATATCTTATTATAATGGAGCAAACGTATATGGTTATGTCCTTAGGTATGTTTATATGCGACGAAAACGTCTTCTTCTTCTTCTTCAAATAAAAATTAACACCCTCTTAATTAACCCTCTTAATTACGTTTAGACTGCTGAGACCCCTCAGACCTTTGACAACCCTGTGCTACCCCCAAGACCCTTAAGACCACCAAGACGCTTGAAGACCCAATTACCCTTAAAGGCCCAAAAGACCTTGAAGACCCAAAACACCCCAAAGACCCAAAATACCCTTGAATGCCCAGATGCTCAAAAAGACACTGAAGACCCAAATGGCCCCGAAGACCCAAAACACCCAAAATACCCAAATCACCCCAAAAGACCCAGAAGACCCAGAAGACCCAAAACACCCCAAATACCCAAAACACCCTAAAGACCCCGAAGACCCAAAACACCCCAAAGACCCAAAATACCCTTGAAGGCCCAGATGCTCAAAAATAGCCTGAAGACCAAAATGGCCCTGGAGACCCAAAATAAACCGAAGACCTAAAATATCCAAAAGACCCTGAAGACCCAAAACACCCCAAAGACCCAAAACACCACGAAGACCCAAAACACCCTGAAGACCCAAAACACCCCGAAGACCCAAACACTCCAAAGACCCAAAATGCCATATTAATCCCGTACCAGGGGTATTTTTATCAAAATAAAATCCCATACTCAAAGTGTTAAAGACCCAGATGAACCAAAAGACCCTTAAGACCCAAAATCCCCTGAGGACACTGAATACCTAAAAGACCCCAAAGACCCCAAAGACCCAAAACACCATGAAGACCCAAAACACCCCGAAGACCCAAAACACGCCATGTACCCAAATGATCTACAAGACCCTGAAGACCCAAAATAACCCGAAGACCCAAAACACCCTGAAGACCCTTAAATACCCTGAAGACCCTTAAATACCCCGAAGACCAAAAAGACCCTGAAGACCCAAAAGCCCCTGAAGACACAGAAGACCCAAAATGCCCTGAAGACCCTGAAGACCCAAAAGATCCAAAAAACACCCTTAAAGGCCCAGAGGATCCAAAAGACCCTGAAGACCCAAATGGCCCTGAAGACCCAAAAGACCCTGAAGACCAAAAATACATGGAAATGGTCAAAGATGCCTATCCCTCTGAAACGACGTGTGGTGAGACGTGCGGAGCACGCTGTCATGCTAGTTATAATAATATAATAACACAATCATTTCAGTTTTATTATTAAACACCAAACAAAAGCCTGAAGACGAAGGATATTTAGTTTACAAAAAGTTACTGATAAAAAATACATCAATATAAATCAGCATCAAAAATAAAAGCTGCAAGAAATCTGCTATTCAAAAGATTTAACATAACTAAATTAATAGTTAATTTAAAAATCATGAAAATTTCTAAATGTAAAATCAAAGTTAGCACATCTGGTGAGGTCTCATTCTCCCAACCCTTCCTCGCTATCCCTCTCCTCCTTCTCTCTCTCTCTCTCTCTCTCTCTCTCTCTCTCTCTCTCTCTCTCTCTCTTTCTCTTTCTCTTTCTCTTTCTCTTTCTCTTTCTCTTTCTCTTTCTCTTCTCTCTTTCTCTCTTTCTCTCTTTCGCTTTCTCTCTTCCTCTCTTTCTCTCTTCCTCTCTTTCTCTCTTCCTCTCTTTCTCTCTTTCTCTCTTTCTCTCTTTTACTCTTTCTCTCTTTCTCTCTTTCACTCTTTCGCTTTCTCTCTTCCTCTCTTTCTCTCTTCCTCTCTTTCTCTCTTTCTCTCTTTCTCTCTTTTACTCTTTCTCTCTTTCTCTCTTTCACTCTTTCTCTTTCTCTCTCTCTCTCTCTCTCTCTCTCTCTCTCTCTCTCTCTCTCTCTCTCTCTCTCTCTCTCCCTCTGTCTCTCTGTTTTCTCTCTCTCTCTCTCTCTCTTCTCTCTCTCTCTCTCTCTCTCTCTCTCTGTCTCTCTGTCTCTCTCTCTCTCTCCACCCCTCTGTCTCTCTCTCTCTCTCCACCCCTCTGTCTCTCTCTCTCTCTCTCCACCCCTCTGTCTCTCTCTCTCTCTCTCTCCACCCCTCTGTCTCTCTCTCCACCCCTCTGTCTCCCGCATCCTCCCTCTCTCCCTCGCCCTCTCTCTCCCACCCCTCTCTCTCTTCCAACTTCTCTCTCTCCCACACCTCTCCCTCTCTCTTCCACCCTCTTCGCTCTCTCTCCCACCCTTATCTCTCTCTCCCTCCCCACCCTTTCTCTCTTCCCCCACCCCCCTCTCTCTCCCCACATTCTGCTCCCTCTCCCCACCCCCCCTCTCTCTCTCTCTTCACCCTCTCTCTCTCTATCTCTCTCTCTCTCTCTCTCTCTCTCTCCCCCCACCCACTTTCTGTTCCTCGCCCCCCCACCCCAACCTCTCTCTCACACCTCTCTCTCTCTCCCTCCTCTTTCTCTCTCCTCCCTCTCTTTGTATTCCCTTTAGGGAAAAGGCTGGTGGTTTCAATAGACAACAATAAAACTAAAATCGGAAAAAAGGTGATAATGGTCGCTGGACAAGGCAGGTAGGGTGTCAATAACGACAAGTTTTAGGGAGGAAGAGTGGAACAAGTTTGTGCAAAATAGGTTTTAAGTTCAATTGCAATTTCAGTCATTGACTTATCAGTATTGGGGAAGTGTAAAGTTCACTTACGCAATCCAGTTATACTTCTAATTTGTTGATGCCACTTTCCTGGCTCTGATTGCTTCAAATGGTCAATCAAAAGAAGTTAATCTTTTCCAGTTTGATTTCACGTTGAAGGTCTTTTCGTAGACACATGTACGTGTCAGACTATCAGAGCCTTGTCTGAATACCATATCACGCTGAACCAAGTGTCTACGAATACTATTGGTCATCCACGGCTTGTCACAAGGATGGCATCTAATTCCAAATTGTTTTAAAGTGTTGTTGAAATTGATGATTGATCAACTGATGAAATTGCTCAGTCATAACATTGACGTCATGTGTAATCAATAAATATTGACCAAACAGTCTGTGTAATCCACTGACCAAAAACACTAATCGAAGTTCCTTGGAAGCAATGAACTCATGTTATTATAACACGAACTATGTATTCATAGTGAACAGGTTTTGAAGCCACATTCACATTTAAAGCTTCCGTCTTTAATAAGTGATTCTCTGGTGAGAAACATATTTTATGAAAAGGCTCAACAACAAAAAATGTGAACATCAGTGAAAATTGCACATTGTTCTTCCATGAGTTCTTGTACGAGGTCATAACCAGTATATTTGCTGTTTCTGCTTGTATCATCATCATCATCATCATCATCATCATCATCATCTTCTTCTTCTTCTTCTTCTTCTTCATCTTCATCATCATCATCATCATCATCATCATCATCACCACCACCACAAAGATCAGCTTTAAAATGCAATAGCTTTTTGCTAGACCTGCACATTAGTCGATTTGATATTCCCTGAACCTAGAAATGTTCTTTCCTATGAACTTTTTTTGTTGATTTGTACTCCCATGGGGTCCTAGAACAAATTCAGCTTGGTTGCCCAAATTGCAAGTTTGGGCAACTCTCGTAATTTGCATAAATCCAATATTGCTGCCGGGCACCATTTTGAAAATCTAACTTTCAAACCACTTGCCCAATAATGATATGAAATACCTCTTTTTAGGGGTTTTGGGGTGTGTAGAATCTATTTATTCTGTTATTTTTTCAATTCAAGGTCAAGTTCAGGTGGTCAAGGTCATTTCAGGTCAAGGTCATTTCAGGTCACCCCAAATCCACTTTTTTGAAATACCAACTTCTGTCCTGGAAGTCCTTGGTGTCCTTGTGTTTTATACTTCTGCCCCCCCTCCCCACCCCCCTTCCCACGCCTCCTCCCCCCAAGCCCTCTCCCTCCCACACATCTCCCTGCTCTCAAATGTTGTGTTTGTGTGCTTCCCCTTCTCTCCCCATCTTGTCTTCCGCTCCCTCTTTTTATATATTTTGTTTGTCTGGTTGATTTGTTTGTGAAGTAAATGTTAGCTCTTTCACGAGCCTCGATTCAGTATACAAAAAATAATAATAATAATAGGTCAAATTTGACCTCTCGGTGGACAACAGATGAAAAGTTTAACAAAATTACATTTTAATCGTTTATTCATGTTCATGCCACGGAATGGATAATCATGTAACATTTGACACATTTGTCTTTGAGAAAGTAGTAATAATTCATATTTGAAAGATCATTATGGATATTAGCTTAGCTTAGATGACATTGAAACTAACACATTGCTTTGACCATTCACATTTCATGATGAGGAAAACTATTGCATTAAGTGATTATGCATAAACGTCATTGTAAGGATGTTACAAGGCTGGGCATTACTGCAGATAAAAGGTGGTTTTAAACAATATGCTATAACCGTAATGAAGTATATACCGGGTATCACCTAATATCCTTCATCTTTACTCCCACTCATCATCGTCTTCATCCTCAATAACCTCATTGTCTTCAGAATCAACAATACCATCGTCAATATTCCCATCACCTTCACTCTCCTGATCCACACCCTCTTCAAAATCGTCTCCTTGAACATCCTCCCTCTCGACATCAACCTCATCTCCAGTCTGAGCATCTCGTTTCTTAGTGTACGGATTGCAGCATCCCTCTTGACAAGAGCAGTTACAGTATGACGTGCATGAAAGATGTTGTTTGTGACAGCCACATGCCTCGGTCCTTCACTTCTTGCCATGTGCCCTACACTGACACAAAATCACGTCAATCAGATCTGGTGGAGCTGGGTCACCCTGAGGGATGACAGGAACGGAGATGCCATCCCGGATCTCCCATCCAAAGCGAGTGATATCGGATGACTCGTCGGGTGGGGCTTGGTGATCTGCAGCTTTCCACAACATGACCTGCAGATGAGCCCGCAGCACATGCTGCAACAGGTTGGCAGATGTTGGAGGCAGGGCCATGATTTTCGGACTTTTATCCTTTTTGGTGAAGAGTGTAAAGCAGGCAGACTCCATGGATGTTCCTGGCGGTTGACCATACAGAGCAACGAAGAAGGGTTTTGCTGCTTCCATCATATCTGCCTGTGTGGTGCCCACCTTGCCCAGGACATCAGCCAAGCCTGGAAAGTCCCCATCAAGCAAGATGTTCAGTGCACGGATATTCCCTTTGGCATATGGATATGATGTTGTGTCGCACCCACTGAGGGCATGCGTGCCAAGCAGCTGCAGACATTTTGGCCCTAGGTCAGCACAGGTGGCTTTGATGTCCAGCACTGTCCGATCCCACCGCTCCATCTGCACCTCGCATTGCAGCTTCGCCCGATGCACCCAATAGACCAGTAGGACAAACACGTCTGTGTCCTCACTAAGCACACGGATCACGCCATGGCCACGTCTGGCAGCCTCAAGGACATAGGAGATCATGGTGACGTCTGCTTCGTCATGACCGAACACACCATAGTCCGGAATCTCCATCGCCGAATTGTCTCCTATATTGAAGGTACACAACACGCTCGCCAGCCTCCGTTTGTTATTCTTGCTCTTCAGGATTGCATCTCTCTTGGGCGGAGGACTGGTAATGGAGAGCGCATAGTCGGTGATAACTTCACCAGCTCGCCACATTCTCTCATGGTCCTTGGCACAGACGACATCTTGGTACTTGTCGAAGACAACGACCTTCTCAGTACGATCTGGATATTGACTTAAACGACTCTGGATGGACGCAATCAGATCTGAGGGACTGCCACCGTGTGGCCAGACAATATGGTAGAACAGCTGTGAAACATCCACGATAACAATGTCAGGAGCAGTTGGCAAGATCTCAAGCACACCGAGGCATTTGACCAGACCCGACTTGTTGCCTTTGCGGAGACAACCATAACCATCGATGAGCAATGAAGGTACTACACACAGTTCGTAGGCAAACAGAGGTTCAAGCTCCAACTGCCGCTGCTGACCAATCATCAATAGCCGGAGAAAAATGTTCTCAAGGTCTATTACTGGCCTTTCATTGTTGCGCTTGACCTTCTTCTTGAGAACATCCATCGTCTTGATGTGGCTGCTGATAGATTTATAGAACCCATCAGGGAGACTGGCAATGAATTTTCTCTCCATCTCTTCTCCAATCACAATTGAATCCGCCACATTCACATCAGCGGAGGAAATTTGACCAGTGACAGGATTGTACAGATGAGGACGGTGATCTTCCAGTGGGTGTGGGTACTTCTCCACCTCCGCATAAATGAGACCCCTATCATACGTATCCAAGATGCGCCGATGCTTCAACTCCTCTTTGTGCTTCTTCTGCGCAGATTGCCCCAGTGTATAAGGAGAGTAGATATAGTCCACGCGGTCTGATACGTGGACGATGATAGGGAAGGCATCAATCCACTCACTTGAATTGTGTCAGATTTGGCAAGAATGTTATTCAGTATATTGAAGATTTTATGGCTCTTAACAGTGAATAAATGTCGATAGATATACCCAAACTTACAGAACTTAGATAGCAAACTCTTTCAGTGCATCCGCCATCTTTCTTTATCCGTCCTGGGGACTAGAAACTAATTATTGAACAAACCACAGGCAACCCACTCGGCATTTACAAAAATGACACTTAACCTGGCCTTTTGCACCTGATCTTCACATTGAATTGAAAAAATAACAGAAGAAATAGATTCTACACACCCCAAAACCCCCTAAAAGATGTATTACATATCATTATTGGGCAAATGGTTTAAACGTTAGATTTTAAAAATGGCGCCCGGCGGCAATATTGGATTTATGCAAATTACCAGAGTTGCCCAAACTTGCAATTTGGGCAACCAAGCTGAATTTGTTGGAGTACAAATCAACGAAAAAAGTTCATAGGAAAGAACATTTCTAGGTTGGGTATTAAATACATATAATATGGAGGTCAAATCGACTACATGTATACTATTTGACACCACATTACATTAGTGGTACTTTGAGTAAACTAGCGTGACTTGGTGCGCTCCGCACCCCTCACCACACGTTGTTTCAGAGGGGTAGGTATCTTTGACCATTTTGGTGTCTTTTGGGTCTTCATAGTGTTTTGGGTCTTCATGGCCATTTGGGTCTTCAGGGTCTTTTGGATCATCTGGCCCTTTAAGGGTATTTTGGGTCTTTGAGGTGTTTTGGGTCTTCAGGGTCTTTGGTGTCTTCAGAGGCTTTTTGGTCTTAAGGGTCTTTGGGGTCTTCAGGGGCTTTTGGGTCTTAAGGGTCTTTTGGTTCTTCTTGGTCTTTAAGGGTCTTTGGGTCTTTTTGGTCTTTGGGGTCTTTGGGGTGCTTTGGGTTTTCCGGGTGTTTTGGGTCTTCGGGGTGTTTTGGGTCTTCAGGGTGTTTTGGGTCTTCAGGATGTTTTGGCTCTTCGGGGTGTTTTGGGCTTTTGGGGTGTTTTGGGTCTCCGGGGTGTTTTTGGTCTTCGGGGTGTTTTTGGTATTTGGGGTGTTTTCGGTGGTCGGGGTGTTTTTGGGTCTTCGATGTGTTTTGTGTCTTCGGGGTGTTTTGTGTCTTCGGGGTGTTTTGGGTCTTCGTGGTGTTTTGGGTCTGTGTGGTGTTTTCGGTGTTTGGGGTGTTTTGGTTCTTTGGTGTCTTCAGAGGCTTTTGGGTCTTAAGGGTCTTTTGGGTCTTCAGGGGCTTTTGGGTCTTAAGGGTCTTTTGGTTCTTCTTGGTCTTTAAGGGTCTTTAGGTATTTTTGGGTCTTCGGGGTCTTTTGGGTCTTCGGGGTCTTTTTGGTCTTCAGGGTCTTTTGGGTCTTTAGGGTGTTTTGGGTTTTCTGGGTGGTTTGGGTCTTTGGGGTCTTTTGGGTCTTCGGGGTATTTTGGATCTTCGGGGTCTTTTTGGTCTACAGGGTCTTTTGGGTCTTCGGGGTGTTTTGTGTTTTCAGGGTCTTTTGGGTATTTGGTGTCTTCAGAGGCTTTTGGGTCTTAAGGGTCTTTGGTGTCTTTTGGGTATTCGGGGTCTTCAGGGGCTTTTGGGTCTTAAGGGTCTTTTGGTTATTCTTGGTCTTTAAGGGTCTTTAGGGGTGTTTTGGGTTTTCTCGGTGTTTTGGGTCTTCGGGGTGTTTTGGGTATTCGGGGTGTTTTGGGTCTTTGGTGTGTTTTGGGTCTTCGGTGCATTTTGGGTCTTCGGGGTGTTTTGGGTCTTCGGGGTGTTTTGGGTCTTCGGGGT
Organism: Myxine glutinosa; assembly: GCF_964187855.1. Lineage (NCBI taxonomy): Eukaryota > Metazoa > Chordata > Myxini > Myxiniformes > Myxinidae > Myxine > Myxine glutinosa. The sequence continues at coordinate 136,448,370 of NC_136261.1, forward strand.
GTTTTGGGTCTTCGTGGTGTTTTGGGTCTTCGTTGTGTTTTGGGTCTTCGGTGTGTTTTGGGTATTCGGGGTGTTTTGGGTCTTCATGGTGTTTTGGGTCTTCAGGGTGTTTTGGGTCTTCAGGGTGTTTTGGGTCTTTGGGGTGTTTTGGGTCTTCGGGGTGTTTTGTGTCTCCGGGTCTTTTGGGCCTTCGGTTTTTTTTGGGTCTTCTGTGTGTTTTGGGTCTTCGGGGTGTTTTGGGTCTTCGGGGTGTTTTGGGTCTTTAGGATGTTTTGGGTCTTCGGGGTGTTTTGGGTCTTTGGGGTGCTTTGGGTCTTCAGGGTGTTTTGGGTCTTCGGGGTGTTTTGGGTCTTCGGGGTGTTTTGGGTCTTTGGGGTCTTTGGGTTTTTGGGTATTCAGGGTATTTTTGAGCCTCAGGACCTTGAAGGGTATTTTGGGTCTTTGGGGTGTTTTGGGTCTTTGGGGTCTTCAGGATATTTTGGGTCTTGGGGTGTCTTGGTGGTCTGAAGGGTCTTGGGGGAATTAAAGGGTCGTCAAAGGTCTGAGGGGTCTCAGCAGTCTTATCGCAATGAAGAGGGTTCAATTAGAGGGTGGTGATTTTGAGTTGAAGAGGAAGAAGACGTTTTCGTCGCAACCAAACAAACATAGCGACATAACCATATATTTTTGCTCTATTATAATAAGACTCGTGGGGTCACCGGTGGTAATCCCACGGGTATGGACGTGTGTGACATTTGGACATCTTGATTTACATGCTGCACATTAAATTTTATAAAATGTTTAAATGGTGTAATGAACACAATTTTTTTATTTCACATAATATGTGACCCCTCACTCCTCTCCAGCCTCACGCCTCTCCAATGCCACTCCTCCTCACACTCCTCTCCAATACCACCTCACACTCCTCTCCAATACCTCCTCACACTCCTCTCCAATACCTCCTCACACTCCTCTCCAATACCTCCTCACACACCTCTCCAATACCTCCTCACACTCCTTTCCACTACCTCCTCACACTCCTCTCCAATACCTCCTTGCACTCATCTCGAATACCTCCTCGCACTCCTTTCCAATACCTCCTCACACTCCTCTCCAATACACTCCTCACACTCCTCTCCAACACACTCCTCACACTCCTCTCCAACCTCTCACACTCCTCTCCAACCCCTCACACTCCTCTCCAACCCCTCACACTCCTCGCCAAACCCTCACACTCCTCGCCAACTCCTCATACTCCTCGCCAACTCCTCACACTCCTCGCCAACCCCTCACACTCCTCGCCAACCCCTCACACTCATCTCCAACTCCTCACACTCCTCTACAACCCCTCACACTCCTCTCCAACCCCTCACACTCCTCTCCAACCCCTCACACCCCTCTGCAACCATTCACACTCCTCTCCAATCCCTCACACTCCTCTCCAACCCCTCACACTCCTCTCCTCTCCAACCCCTCACACTCCTCTCCAACCGTTCACACTCCTCTCCAATCATTCACACTCCTCTCCAATCCCTCACACTCCTCTCCAATCCCTCACACTCCTCTCCAAACCCTCACACTCCTCTCCAATCCCTCACACTCCTCTCCAACCCCTCACACTCCTCTCCACCCCTCACACTCCTCTCCAACCCCTCACACTCCTCTCCTCTCACACTCCTCTCCAATCCCTCACACTCCTCTACAATCCCTCACACTCCTCTCCAATCCCTCACACTCCTTTCAAATCCCTCACACTCGTCTTCAAAATCCTCATACTCCCCTCCAATCGCGCCTCACTCCCCTCTCCAATCGCGCCTCACTCTCCTCTCCAATCGCTCCTCACCCTCCTCTCCAATTGCTCCTCACTCCCCTCTCCAATCGCTCCTCACTCCCCTCTCCAATCGCTCCTCACTCGCCTCTCCAATCGCTCCTCTCCAACACCTCCTCACACTCCTCTCCAACACCTCCTCACACTCCTCTCCAACACCTCCTCACACGCCTCTCCAACACCTCCTCACACCCCTCTCCAACACCTCCTCACACTCCTCTCCAACACCTCCTCACACTCCTCTCCAACACCTCCTCACACACCTCTCCAATACCTCCTCACACTCTTCTCCAATACCTCCTCACACTCCTCTCCAATACCTCCTCGCACTCATCTCCAATACCTCCTCACACTACTCTCCAATACCTCCTCACACTCCTCTCCACTACCTCCCCACACTCCTCTCCAATACCTCCTCGCACTCCTCTCCAATACCTCCTCACACTCCTCTCCAATACCTCCTCGCACTCCTCTCCAATACCTCCTCGCACTCCTCTCCAATACCTCCTCGCACTCCTCTCCAATACCTCCTGGCACTCCTCTCCAATACCTCCTCACACTCCTCTACAACCCCTCACACTCCTCTACAACCCCTCACACTCCTCGCCAACCCCTCACACTCCTCACCAACCCCTCACACTCCTCTCCAACTCCTCACACTCCTCTCCAAGCCCTCACACTCCTCTCCAACTCCTCATACTCCTCTCCAAGCCCTCACACTCCTCTCCAAGCCCTCACACTCCTCTCCAATACCTCCTCACACTCCTCTCCAACCCCTCACACTCCTCTTCAATACCTCCTCACACTCCTCTCCAATACCGCCTCACACTCCGCTCCAATCGGCCCTCACTCTCCGCTCCAATCGGTCCTCACTCTCCAACTCCTTGCTCCTCACTCTCCAACGCGTAGCTCCTCGCTCTCCAACCCCTATCGCCTCGCTCTCCAACCCCTCGCTCCTCGCTCTCCAACCCCTCGCTCCTCGCTCTCCAACCCCTCGCTCCTCGCTCTCCAACCCCTCGCTCTCCAACCCCTCGCTCCTCACTCTCCAACTTCTCACTCCTCACTCTCCAACCCCTAGCACCTCGCTCTCCATCCCCTCGCTCCTCTCCAACCCTCCTCATCGTTGTTGCAGCAGCATCCTGTGCGGTTCTCCCGTCTCGTGCGGTCTCTGTGCGGTTCTTGCTACATCCTGTTCAAGTCTGCATTGACGTTCGTCGATGGACTCGTTCGCCCGTCTCATTCGTTTTCTTGCTACATCCTGTTCAAGTCTGCGTTCTTCATCGACCGTCGCATTCATTTTGGAAATGGAAGTTTCCACGCAACGCATGAATTGTCACGATCCTCAAGAGGAGGTGTCTCGTAATTATCAAATGACAAATGGCAAGTAAATTACATTGTGAAAATTAAAGATTTCAAATAAACCTCTTTAAAGTCAATGCGCACATAACTAATTAAAAAAAAACCAAGAAATATCTCTCGGTAATTTCCTGAAACATATTTTACTTCCGGATAATAATGTTGAATGAAATAAGAAAGAAGGAAGATATATATGTCGTTTTTGTGCCGACTCATAAAACGTAAAAGTAATAAATGTCAACCGAGTCTAACACTATGTTAGCGACTGTTAAAAATGAAATGATATATCGAATTAGAATTGAAATAAACCTGGGAGAGAGAGCAAGACACCACGGGCCTACAAAACAGGCCTCAAAGCTATGCGAGTTAATAAAATGGTGGATATTTGTTTGGATGGAAAATAAAATGGAAAATGGATGAGGAAATTACTGAGGATTCTGTTACTGAGGAAATTGTCAAATGTACAATCCTCAAGTCAAACACAAAAACATATGATCTTGACCCCCTTCCCACCGATTTGTTCATTGAGTGTTTGGACACCCTCCTCCCATTTATTACTGCAGTTATCAATGATTCTCTGACTACAGGTTCATTTCCGCTTCTCTTTAAGCAAGCTCTTGTTAAACCACTTCTTAAAAAGCCCACCCTTGACCTTAACGACATGAAAAATTACCGTCCTATCTCCAACCTGTCTTTCCTGTCAAAGATCACAGAAAGAATTGTGCTATCACAGATGAATGACCATCTAGTTTCAAATAATCTTTTCAATTCTCGCCAGTCAGCATATAGACCAGGCCATAGCACCGAGACCGCTCTCCGAAGAATAACCAATGATCTTCTGACCTCTCTTGACTGTGGTAAGGTTTCCGTTCTTGCTCTTTTGGACTTGTCTGCCGCCTTTGACACGATTGACCATAGTGTCTTAATTCGTCGTCTTGAAATCACATTTGGTATAACTGGTACTCCCCTTTCTTGGCTGATGTCCTATCTTACTGATAGAGTGCAAACAGTTCTTGTCAATGGCCAGAAATCAGCCCCTTCTCCGCTTTCCTTTGGCGTTCCCCAGGGCTCAGTCCTGGGACCTATCCTCTTTCTTTTGTACACTCAGCCTCTATTTGATCTTGTTGCCAGACATTCAGTTGATCACCATGCCTTTGCGGACGACAATCAGCTGTACAAAGGAAGCACGATTCAACAAATCGTGCCCACTGTTGAAGTGTTAGAAGGCTGTATTGCCGACGTGAAGGCATGGATGACCCAAAACAAACTTCAGCTGAACGATGCTAAAACAGAGTCTATGATTGTAAGATCGCACAGATGTCCTCTACAATGTTCACTTCCTACCACTATTCATGTTGGTGAAACCGATGTAAACTTTGTTTCGTCGGCCAAGAACCTTGGTGTGGTTTTCGACTGTAACATGACATTTTCCAAGCAAGTACTTCAAACTTGCAAATCAGCATACTTTCAGCTGCGAAAGATCGCATCCATTCGCCATTTTCTTACTCCTCAAGCTGCTCTAACTCTGGTCTGTGCCCTTGTCCTCTCAAGGCTAGACTATTGTAATTCTTTGTATGCTGGCTGCCCTCAGTTTCTCTTGGATAAGTTACAAAAGGTTCAAAACTCTGCCACTCGTCTTGTCTGTAAGGCGAAGAAGTCTGACCATGTTACTCCGCTTCTTGAATCTTGACACTGGCTGCCTGTCTCTGCTCGGGTGCAATACAAAATTTGCACACTATGTTATAAATCATTGTGTGGAGCGGGACCTCACCATCTCTCCGATTTGCTCACTCTCTATGAACCTCGGCGACGGCTTCGTTCAAGCGACGACTATGACCTTAGAGCCGCCACGCACCAGCACGAAGTTGTTTGGCGAGAAATCCTTTTCCTTTGCTGCACCTCTGCTCTGGAATGACTTGCCTTCCTCTGTTCGACATGTTGACTCTCTTCCTGCCTTTAAAACCTCCCTCAAAACCTATCTGTTTCACAAGTCTTTCAAAGTCTAAGTCCTGTTTTCCCTTTGGTTTGAGGTGGGACAGAGATCGAGAGTATGTCTGTGTACATGTGCGGGGGAGGGAGGGAGGAGTACACATCTGTGGGTTTTGAATGGGGAGGGAGAGGAATAGGGCAAGAGTGAAGGGGTGTCTGTGTGTGTGTATGCTTGTGTATGTGTGTGCGGTGTGTGTGCGTTCGCATGATAATGTAAAGCGCCATGAGGGTCGTTTACTCTGCTTGATGGGGCTATATAAGACTCCTTTATTATTATTATTATTATTATTATTATTATTATTACTAGCCGAAACCCGTGGAACATCCACGGCAGGGAGGATGTGGTGTATGGATAGAGTGTACCATTATGGATGGCATAGGGGATTTGCTTGTCCGAGTAAGAGTTAGGAAGAAAGATGAGAATGAAGAGTGCGTATATGCACAACGATCGCCGACACCGGCACAAATGCATGCTCTGGATTGTCCACTCAGTGGTGGCACTCAGTAGCGCGCATACCTCCGCCAGGTGGACATTTTATGATTCGTATCCACTGATAGGCTGGATCTGGATCCGACATGAACCAAAATCGAATCAGCTTGTTCTTGTCATCTAAACAACTCATTTAACCAACTCGTACACAACTTTTTGAAATATGCTATATATCGTTTTAAGGCCCCATCTCTCAATGGTCATGAATCGCTTAATAAATTAAAAATTCCTGTATCCGGATCCGGATTCGAATCTTCACCAAAATTGAATCAATTCATCCTCGTCATATACCTAACCTGGTCACCAAGTTTCGTCCGAATCCATCCACAACTTTTTGAGATATCCTGTTCATAGACAAACAGACAGGCGGGGGTGAAAACACAACCTCCATCCACCTTTGGTGGTGGAGGGAAATAAAGCGCGCCAAATGGTAAACCTTTTATAAAACTCCTTTTTGTGGCTCTCTAATGATCGATCCCCTCCGAACCCCCACCCTTACCCTACTCTGTTTCCTTCTCACCCCTTTGATCCTCCGTCACAGTTTACCCTAAAATACACGCCCTAAAATGAAAGATCCTTTTTATAATCTCCGACACTCCATCCCTTGGCACAGCCGTTACCTGGCACTCCGGCACACACACTGCAGCACTGTTAGCCTGTTCATGGCCATGCCCGTGGAACATCCACGGAAGGGAGGATGTGGTGTATGGATAGAGTGTACCATTATGGATGGCATAGGGGCTTTCCTTGTCCGAGTAAGAGTTAGGAAGAAAGATGAGAATGAAGAGTGCATATATGAACAACGTATTTATTGCAATCTACTTAAATGACAACGCTACGATATACTTTTGAAAAATGAATGGATTCGTAATAGGAATCGGCATAGCGCCATTCTGGGAGTGTTACGTCTCGCCACCTGCTACACCTCTCTGAGTTACGAGGATTTATGCAACGCACCCCGAGTATCGCAACGTCACTCCATTTAACTTTATTAAAATGACGATAAAGACGTTTCCTTATATATCCTAATTTAAAATGTTCAAGGGAATAAAAAGACCATTTGGTTCACACCAGCCATGTTCACACCACTCGACTGTCCAATCAGCGGACGGCTCGCATCGCCTTCGCCCAGCAGACGCCAATACGATGGCGTCGTAAGATGGCGTCGTATCGGCCGTTAATCGTATGCTTTTTGGCCCCAAAGTCGACTAATTCAGATTTTTCGAGTGTGGCTGTACGTGATAAACAAAGAGCGCGGTTCGTAGATCGTAAATGCATTCGTGCCGTGGGCATCGGGTCACTGTGTGCAGCGTAAAAGGGATAACAAAGTCGAGTCCTTACGGTATTATTATATAGATTATTATATGAAGCCTCTTCCAGAATGGGTGGAGCTACTCTCTCAACGGAGTAAGCCACACCCACGGACAGACGGACAGAATTACCTATGCCTATTATAATATAGATGTTTCAGTTGCATTGCCCAACACTTCATCAGCGGTGCCAGGTTTAACACAGATTCACAATAGAGCTCCTTTGAGCATCAACTCTGTCACATTATTACTTTAATTATCACTTATGTCACTTGTAGTCTTGGAAACAGTGTCGTCTTAGACTTGGAATGTCGTCTTAGAAAAAGCACAGCTATCTGCAGAGAATTGAGCCACTGATAAGAGATGGTTCATTCAGGAAAAATGGAATACTCACTTCTGTGTTGGTCTACATTGGTAGACAAGATAAACAATGGATTTCATCATCTCCAAGTTGATAAGAGTATGTCTACTATGTGTGGGGAATGAGGTGCAGCTGACATTTCGAGAGTTAGCCCTTCATCAGAGTACGAAGGGCAAACACTCAATACATCAATCTCACCAAGTTTCCCTTGATGTAGCTGATGTATTAAGTGTTTGCAGTGTTGATCAGTGTTTCCCGCAGTGTTAAAAACGTACTCTCATCAACATTTGGTTGGTATAATCCATAATGAGATTCACATGCCTTTGTGCTTCTGCCAGAATGGAACCTGCATCATTGCATGGCTTTTCCAATAACAAATATCCTGGTATACGAGTTGTAATTTATGCAAGAAAATATTTGCTACATCCTTGTAAATAATGTATACAAGGGCAATATGCCTCTATAATTACCATGTTCATGCCTGTTGCCCTTTTTGAATGTAGTTTCAATCTTAGCATCCTTAAAGCGCTGTGGCAACCTACCAGAATTTCAGATTTCAAGTATAAAGTCGGGAAAATACTTTTGTAGGTGTACCCTTGTTTAGGTATTCCAGACAGGATGCCTCCAATCCATGGGGCCTTATTATTCTCGAGGCTCAAGGCTGCATAGCTTTTCAGCTTTTCCAAAGTAGGTGGATGATACAATTCCTGCGCAATGTGCCTTTTTTCTATGTGGTGCAGCACCTCCACAGAAAGCACACTTGGTCTATCAAGTCGGACCTTAAAGTGTTCAGCCCACCTGTCCAAGATCTGATCTTTTTCAGTGATTACCTGATACAACTGCAGAGGTGATCGATGTTTCATTCAGTTGTTTTGGTTCAAAGACTGTTCACAGTATATCCCTTCATAGAAGCCTCTCATGTCATTATAACTAGTCTCTCCCCAAACGTGTTGGGAGACTATTGTGACGTGTGTGTGCGTGTGACGTGTGTGTGCGTGTGTGTGTGAGAGTGTGAGTGTGTGTCCACGTCTCCATATTTTTGCTTAATTTTGTTTTTCCCTGCAACCGCTTGTCCAATCGATGCAAATCGTTAAACATAGGAGGGACTCCCCATGGAGAATATTTTATTGATACTTCTGATGTCATAGGTCACATGGTATGGCAGCCATATTGCATTACAGGGAAAAAATTGGGCATCTCCAAAAGTGCTCAACCCAAAAAATTGAAACTTTGCATACATCAACTCTCCATGGGGTATGTAGGGTGATAACGATGATGTCATCAGTGAAGTGGTATTCCCACCGTAATTGGTGGAATTGAAATCGTTATCCGAAAATCTGAACCTTCATATACAGTGCATTCAGAAAGTATTCAGACCCCTTCACTTTTTTCACATTTTGTTATGTTGCAGCCTTATGCTGAAATCGTTTAAATTCATTTTTCCCCTCATCAATCTACACTCAATACCCCATGATGACAAAGAGAAAACAGGATTTTAGAAAGTTTTTCAAATTTATTAAAAAGAAAAAACTGAAATATCACATTGACATAAGTATTCAGACCCTTAACTCAGTACTTAGTTGAAGCACCTTTGGCAGCGATTACAGCCTCGTGCCTTCTTAGATATGAGGTGAGGGGTGAGGAGAAACCTTCACAGAGTTATCCCTGAGCCACTCCTGCGTTGTCTTGGCTGTGTGCTTAGGGTCATTGTCCTGTTGGAAGGTGAACCTTCGTCCCAGTCTGAGGTCCTGAGCGCTCTGTTTCAGGTTTTCATTAAGGATATCTCTGTACTTTGCTCCGTTCATTGTTCCTTCAACCCTGACCAGTCCCCAGTCCCTGCTGCTGAAAAACACCCCCACAGCATGATGCTGCCACCACCATGCTTCACCATTGGGATGGTATTGGGCAGGTGATGAGTGGTGCCTGCTTTCCTCCAGACATGACGCTTAGAATTGAGACCAAACAGTTCAATCTTGGTTTCATCAGACCACAGAATCTTGTTTCTCACAGTCTGAGAGTCCTTTGGGTGCTTTTTTGCAAACTCCAAGAGGGCTTTAATGTGTCTTTCACTGAGGAGAGGCTTCCGTCTGGCCCCTCTGCCATAAAGCCCAGATCGGTGGAGTGTTGCAGTGATGGTTGTCCTTCTGGAAGTTTCTCCCATCTCCACACAGGATCTCTGGAGCTCAGCCAGAGTGACCATCGGGTTCTTGGTCACCTCTATTACCAAGGCCCTTCTCCCCCGATTGCTCAGTTTGGCCGGGCGGCCAGCTCTAGGAAGAGTCCTGGTTGTTCCAAACTTCTTCCATTTAAGAATTATGGAGGCCACTGTGCTCCTGGGAACCTTCAATGCAGCAGAGATTTTTTTGTAGGCTTCCCCAGATCTGTGCCTCGACACAATCCTGTCTCTGAGCTCTGCAGGCAGTTCCTTCGACCTCATGGCTTGGTTTTTGCTCTGATATGCATTGTCAGCTGTGAGACCTTATATAGACAGGTGTGTGCCTTTCCAAATCATGTCCAATCAATTGAATTTACCACAGGTGGACTCCAATCAAGGTGCAGAAACATCTCAAAGATGATCAAGAGAAATGCGAGGCACCTGAGCTAAATTTCAAGTGTCAAAGCAAAGGGTCTGAATACTTATGTCAATGTGATATTTCAGTTTTTTATTTTTAATCAATTTGCAAAACTTTCTAAAATCCTGTTTTCTCTTTGTCATTATGGGGTATTGAGTGTAGATTGATGAGGGGAAAAATGAATTGAAACGATTTCAGCATGAGGCTGCAACATAACAAAATGTGAAAAAAGTGAAGGGGTCTGAATACTTTCTGAATTCACTGTATCTGATCTACGACCTAACATGAGTGAAAAAATTCACTCTCTCCCTCCCCCACACACCCCCTGCCCTCTCCCTGATTCCTCACTACACCATTTTTCCCTTCTCTCTCTCCCTGCTCCTCCCCTACTTGCTCCCCCCTTCTCCTCACCCCTCCCTCCTCTCTCCTCCTTCCCCCCTCCACCCTCCCTTCTTCCCTCTTCCCTCCTTTCTCTCTCTGCCCTCCACCCTCCCTCCTCTCTCTCCCCTCCCAATCCACTCCACTCCCCTCCCTTCCCCTCCCCTCACCGTTTCCCTCTCCTCCCCCTTCCCTTCTCCCTTCCCCTCCCCCTTTCCCTTCTCACTACCCCTTTCCCTTTCTCCTTCCCTTATCCCTTCCCCTCCCCCCTTCCCTTCCTCCCCCCCCCTTCCCTCCCTCACCCTCTGTTCCCCAATTCCCCCTTCCCTCTCTCTCCTGCCCATCTCCTTCCCTTCCCCCTCCCTCCTCTCCTGCCCCCCTCTCCCTCTCTCCTCTCCTTCCCGCCTCTCTTCATTATCCCGTCAGGAAGCGACTCATTGTTACCCGGCAATGCTGGGTACTTTTGCTAGTTGAAAATAAAAACGTAAAAATGCTTCTTCTCCAGAACCTCATAACAGATCGATGCAAAACTTCGTCCGTATGATTGATTAGCCATGTGGAATATATAGTTTGAAAAAAAAACTCACTGGTTGATGCAAATTAGCATTAATGTGCACAAAAGTGGTCATTGAATATCCTAATAATCAATCAATATACAATAAAGCGATAGATAATGGCAATGTCTGTGACATAATTGGGAGCACGGATGATATGGGTATATGGGCCGTAATAACATGGGCCATAATAGTAGCATGTTCAGTTAATGGTGGTATTTTATTCAGAATGAGCACGCAAGTCACATTGTACTATACTGAGTGTCATTCTCGTTTGTTTTTGCCATCAAAATAAATCACTGAAATTGCTGGTCTGGTCCTGTTACAAGATCCGTGACAGAAATACAAAATATCCTGCATTATATTTCAACAGAAAACTAGGGAGCTCTCTACTCTGAAATCTTTGCCCTCTCTTCTATCAGACATTTCTTTGTCGTGTCGCACTTTATTTCACCTCTTCAAACACTTTTTACATTCTCCTTACTCTCAGATCATTCGCAGAGCCACGTCACACCTCCCGACATGTACACGCTCCTCGGTAAACTCCACACACTCAACTATCCTTTGCAACACACCCGGCCAAGATGTTGTACTCTGCCATGGAGTTAAACAGAGTCTTACAAAAAGCACAGCTATTTGTATAGAATTGAGTCACTGAAAAAACTAGAGGGAGACACTATTAAACTGGGTTTAGAGAAATGTGATCATACCAGTAGTGAGACCCAGATCATATCCAAAAAGCATCATGTCCCTGCTCACCCGCTCTCTGCTCCCCTCTGGGAGTGTGTCTCGCTTCTGCTTCACCTTCGCTAATCCTCTGGTCCACCAATATCAGAAGTACGCCAACTTCACAGATCTGTCCATACAGACTGCTGCAGCTCAAAAAGACATTTTATATCTCATCGAAACTTCACAGGATGTCGCTGTTCTGTGTGTCCTGTGTTTCTCTCATTATGGTCTACTCCCCTCTGATAGTATTGATTCCCACACTGATGGTGGTGTCACTATGTATGTTCATTCCACCCTTCCCCACAACACCACCCCTCATTAGCCATACCGCCTACCCCCAATTCTATTGAGTGCATTTGACTTTGTGTCCCTCTTCATAACAATGTATTGTTTATTTGTGTGGTCTACCATCTCCCCAACTCCGATGACTCCATATTAGGCCTGGGCGATAATAGAAAAACCTATATCACGATAATGTACTTCATTATCACGATTATTGCGATAATATCATGACAATATAAAAAAGAAGAAAAAGACATAAAATGTCATAGCCCCTGCCGTGGTTTTAGTAATTTTGCTGTAAAGAGTTAAATGCCATCATTCAGCCATCTTTGGTCGAATTACAAAACAAAATCTTCTGCATACGAATACGCATGTATTGTCTTTGTGCGAAGTTTGAAGAAAATCAGACCATGCATGTCCGAGAAATTGTTGGAGACATGTTTAAGTAACAAAATGGCTGCCAGTCGGCCATCTTGGATCTGATCTCGGGAGAAAAATGACGTGCGTTCTCAAAACTGCAACAATATGTTAGCCATCATTCATATTATCTGTGTGTCAAGTGTGAACAACATAGGCAAATGCATGTCCGAGAAATGGTTGAGGACCTATTCAACATCGGGGTTTTTTAGAACTAAAATGGCCGCCAGCTACCTTTGATCACATCGCGAAACAAAATGATGTACATATATGTACCATCATATCTTGTCTGTGTGCCAAGTATGAACAAAATCGAGATGCACACACATCTAAGCTGTCGAGCGTGGGTATGAATCCCGACACAGCTATGAACTGTCATCCCCGTGTTTCACAGGCAGGGTGATTCAATGTGTGTGCCATCACTCAGATGGACGTTAAACTGGGGGTACCGTCTGCCAGCATGGGGTAAAAAAACCACCTTTTAGAGGCCATTTTTCCCCGCAAAGCGGGGGTTGGCCTTTTTCGGGCACCGTGGTTGTTGTTGTTTTTGTTGGTCCCCTTTTTGAAGCAATGTTTTACGGCCGGATGCCCTTCCTGCCGCCAACCCTTTTTGTCGCCTTTTACGACAAACAGGGAATTACCAGTGAACTGATACTCAATTAGCCGACCTCGGAAGGATGACAGGCTGAGTCAACCCCCCTGGCGTTAATTCAGCGATCGACCGGGATTCGAACCCAGGATCCTAGGATCCTAAGCCGGCACCCGAGCCGCTAGCCCAACACCAGGCTAACCCAACACTAGGCCCAACACCAAATGCCAGCATGGGTTGGTGAACGTTAAAGATCCCATGGCGTCTTATAGAGTAGGCGAGTAAGGCGGCACCATGGCCAAACTCCTGCCTTAACTAGCCGAATGTCTGGCCTGGCCAGCTGGTTATTGAATGACTTTGGCAAAGCCTCCTCCGGCCGACCCCACAAGGGGGGATAATAGTGACCATTAAAGAACAACAACTTTGATGTTGATCTTTGCGAATAATAATTGCCAAGCAATCCCATGGTGTGCCAAAAATGTAAAAAAAAAAAAAATGTACATATGAATGAAACAATATCGCCATGTTCGCCGCTTGTTCTGTCCATCACAAACAGTGAGAGGAGAAGAACGAGATTACCTACTTATCCTTGTCTTCAAAACTCCACAAACCGAGTACGCTTACCTTCTCGATCTTTAACAAGATGTTGCCTTTAGTGCTCAACTTCGCGCACAGACAAAGCGAACTCAAACGGAACGGCGATTTCAACACCGGCAGCACTTTCGGCGCATTTATTAATTCAATTGGTTGTTTGTTTTAATGTTTATTGTTTAATGATATAGCATTTAAATTACATCTTAGATAATATACATTCCATGTTTTCGTGTCCCCAGGATTAAGACCGCTGGGTGACGGATGGCCAACCTAGCTTTAACTCCGAGGCGTATATTCAACTATGGCGGTAGTGACACACGGGAGGGGAGTTGGGGGAGGCGGGGTATTAGAGGGCAGTGAGAGCTTACGTGTACGGCCAGACGCTACACGGAGGTTATCCGATCCCCACAACAAAGACATACAAAACCGGCAAAGCCACAATACAACAATTAAAATGCAACAAATAATGGCTTAATGATAATAATGCAGGCAACAAAAATGAATGCACAGTGAACTAAAATTCCTATATTGAGGATCCTTCATTCAGACACAATTACACACACAGGGAGAAATAAATGAAAGTAATAATGTGTGTGTAATGTTAGCTGGTACCCAGCTCTAGCGTCCTTGACCGTCCAGGGTCGTCAAAGATCCCACATCCCTGCGCGGGAAAACACGCGTTGGCGTGAAGTCGTGTTTACCGCCAGCTGCCGACGCGAAGCGAACAGGCCCGAGCTCCTCCCTCGCCTTCCTGCTCGGCTGCACCAAGTCCCGACATTCCTTTCAGGCGCACACGGCACCAAGCATAGTCGTCACAAAGTCACCACCAAGGAGAGGAAACAATGCGTCCGCTTCCACCAGCCAGGGACAGTCAGAGGGAAATACATCTGCTCACGACGAACCTCGGACCAGGAGAGAGAAGTGTGACTGCACGCGATGGAAGCCAGGACCAAGAGTGCGTCCGCTCGCAATCAAACCCAGCGCAAGAGAGCGAATGCGAAACATACTGTCCGTAATAAAACCCAGCGCATAGAAGAAGAAAGAAGAACCGCCTTTAGAGGCCATTTTTCCCCGCAGAGCAGAGGTTGACCTTTGTTTGGGCACCGTGGTCCCCTTTTTGAAGCAATGTTTTACGAATGGATGCCCTTCCTGCCGCCAACACTGTTAGTCGCCTCTTGCGACACACAGGGAATTACCAGACAGCTGGTACTCAATTTGCCGACCTTGGAAGGATGGCAGGCTGAGTCAACCCTGCTGGTGTTAATTCAGCGATTTACTGGGATTTGAACCCAGGATCCCTGGATCCAAAACTGGCACCCTAACCACTAAGCCAACAACAGGCTAAAACCCAATGCATGACAGAGTGAAAATGGTGGGAAGTGTCCTTTTTGTCCCAGGTGCTAGAATGTTCTTCTGACGTCACCCGTGCTCCAATCATCGAGCGCCGTCGCATCAGTCTATGGCCATAACCAATCGTTCCTCTTGGGACGGGGCATCACGGCCTTCTTAACGCCCCTTGAAATGACTCGGCTGGGTGGCGTCAGTGATAGAATGTCCGAATCCAGTCGGCAATTGTGTGGTTCATTTCAGTTCCTGATCGCATGGCTGTGGTGAGTGTGGTGTGTGTTTTATAAGAACAAAGGGAAAACCACAGAGGCAATTTACACACAGGGAATTTACCCTTATGCCCTAACTAATTATCATTGCTCCACCCCTCACATGGAGACAAATATACACTTACGTGACATCCGGCCCTACTTAGTTGCAGGAAGGTTTCTTCTTCTTCGTGACATTTGGAGCATACCACCTTATACAATCCTACCTGGCCTAAGGTATTCCATTGCTACCCCCACAAACGTAACAATATTATATCACCTCCTTTATTTTACAGCGCTACATTTAATACGGGTATAACTTTTGAGAAAAACTAAACACACTAACCACTCAAATCAGTCAATACACCATCAATATCTGGGTTCAAGGTGCGTTCTACCGTGCAGCACCTATCGTGATAATAATTATGCATTATCGTTATCGCGATAGTAAATCTGAAGCACGATTATCTCCCGATCGCGATTATCGCCCAGCACTACTCCATATACCTGGCACTGTCCACAAACATTGTCACTGCACTCTGCTCACCACTCTTTTCTCTTCTTAATCTGTGGTGGCTTTAATTGCCACTATCCCAGCTGGCTTGATGTTGGTTCACACACTCCAGCACATGACCAAACTGGCATCAAAGGCTAGTCACGGTCTGGGTCTTGGTATTTTATGTATAGCGAAGGAATTACTGAGCAGCACCAAGCTAATTTTGGCACAAGCCTTCCAGAGCACTATGGAGTATGGCCCGCAATTCTGGGCTTGTGCTCCTGCTTTCCACCTTGCTCCTCTTGAGGTGGTCAAAAACAAGAACATCCAAAGCATTTGAATCTCAAGACAGGATGTGGATTCCCAGGGACTGTCACTCTCCCACTCATGGCAAGTTGGTGGACTTTCTGTTTTATGAAGGCTTACATCTGCCTTTGCTCTTCTTCTTCTTCCCTACCTGCCCCTCCCCTAGCAACACAAAGTTGCAGATTCCTCAAGAAACCCTACCTGCTCAACCTTCTCAAAGTACAAACCAGTTGTTTACTTCCACTCATTGTCGCGTTATTTTGCCGATTGTGGAATAGTCTCCCTGTGTCAGCTCTCTTTTTTTCATCACTTTAATCCCTGAAATGCCCACATTATCACTGCCTGATGTGCTCACCTAGGCACATTCATCATTTCCTCTGCAAACACTAATTCTCTCCCATTGTGTTCCTCTCTGAGCTATCACTACTGCTTTATTCCTCATTTGCTCCTTTTGTGTGTATCCTTTTTTGGCTCATTCCTTGTTTTCCTACTATTTTAAAAAAGTTTTATACTGATCACCACTTTATGTATTAAGTTAGGCATTACTTTCATGTTTTCCTGCTATTATTGGTTCACGAGTTATCAAACAGAGTGACCACTATATTCGTCATGGGTGTGTGTCTGTCTGTCTGTCTGTCTGTCCACAGCATAACTACCCGATGATATCATCAGATCTTGATGAATCTTAGGTAGGAGGTCGATATCATGATCTAGTTGTGTCCTGCCTAGAGTGGGCGTATTGCGCCCATTGTGGGCGGAGCCACGCCCCAAAAAGATGTCTTTTTAGGGGGTAATTGAGTTCAAGCTACATCTTCTCCGAGGGAGTTGGTGGAATCTGACAGGGGTTTCGGTATTTGGTTAGGCCAATGTCACGTGTCTAGCCCCACGGAGCTCGATTTTTCATTTTCGCACAAGGTCACAAATTTTTTTTTAAAAAGTCGATTTTTGATGGTTTTATTACATTGTTCGCTTCCTGATAGGGTGAAATGTCGTACATGATCTTATATTATCACATACATCATGAAATACAAGTTTTCCAACAAATTTCAGAATCTTCGACCTTTGACTTTGAAGGTCACAAAGGTCAAAGTTTCAAAGTTGCCGGAATCGAACAGAATTTTCGGTATTGTGTAGCTAACCAACCTCATAACTGATTA
The DNA here is from genome assembly GCF_964187855.1 of Myxine glutinosa. NCBI lineage: Eukaryota > Metazoa > Chordata > Myxini > Myxiniformes > Myxinidae > Myxine > Myxine glutinosa. Next base: position 136,465,353 of record NC_136261.1, read on the forward strand.
TACATTATTTTCGATGTCATTTCAAGGTCAGTAACCTTCGTTTTGACATTTCCGGGGCTGGCCTGTACGGGCCTGTTTCGGTTATAGTCCATCCTTTGTCATTGAATACCGCTCGCTCGTGAATCATCGTCGTCTCCTGACTTGTGCTACTTCTATTTTCATTTGATAAGGCGCACAACTTGTGTTCATATTGGAAAATATGGCCGTCTGTGATCTATCAAAGAATAAAATATAACCATGACAGTATATATGCAACACTCCCTTCTGTGTATATTTTATTTGTCATTGTAAATGTTATCTGATTTGGTTCCCCAAATTGAAATTCCTTGAAAGTCCTGTTGGGCTCACCTTGATGATTCAATTCGACCTTGTGAAAAAGGATTTGATCCATTTTTATAATATGTCTTCAAAGGTGCTTGATATCATGAGGGATGTTGTCCACCTTTTTTGGATTGTGGCTTAGCCCATCGATTTTGGAGTTGAAATTTTCAGATTGCAAGGAAAACTTTATAACTTTGTGGTCGCTGGACAACGAAAGCAAGATGGGAGCTTGGGCAGTTTGGGGATTTCTCCTCTTTTCTATATGTCTTTCTCGATTTCTCTGACTTTTCTTCTAAAGGCATGATCATCAATTGTTATTGCACAGTTGACATGGGAGTCTGTTTCTCAGATAATTCTGTGCTTTCCTTTCTTTATAAGTTAATAGAAAGAAAAAACTTTGGTAAAACAGAGACTTCAACATGCGTGCAAAATAGGACACTTCAATATACACAATCACCAAATAGAAACTGTCTGTTAATTTGGAAAAATAAATTAGAAATTGCACAACTGACTGATAAAGGTCACGTAGTGCAACTTTCAAAATTGTGCAAATTAATTTTGCAATTTATATGATGCAGGGACAACTTATTAATAAGATTTTTTTATTTTTTTTCCTAGCCTTGTGCCCTCCTCATCTTCTGCTTTTTTGTTCATTTAAATTTTATACAATTATGATTCATTGATGCTCCAGTGAACAAACTGGGAACGAATATTCCAGTGCTTGAAATCTCAAGTAATAATACCCACTGGATGAACCCATTCATTAGGTTGATGATGGAACTACTCCATTGCACTCCTTTAAGTACCTGACGAGCATTTTTGCCGCAGGTCAATTGTAAAGGTTTCCACGCAATGTTGACCACACTTAATGCAAAAAGGCCAAACACTTGCAAAAGGTTCCTTGGGATGAATAAATTGTGCTCTGAAATTTCTCTTTAATCCCTCTTGGCTGAAATAATTCCTTCCTTTCACCTCGCTCTGTACTCCCACCCTCTTTTATATCTCTCCTCCATTCATTTACTCTTAAGCCACTGCATTGCATCATTTTTTTTACATCATCAAATTACATGCATTTATCAGTTTATTACACTTGACTTGAGCATTAGCTGGACTCTTTCATCACCTGCTAAAAAATTTATCTCCAATATTCATGACCATTAATGCTTTCCTGCTTAAGTTCCCCAATCGCCACCTAAAAAAAATTCACTGACTCGAGAAAGTATTTCATTGTTCCATTTATCACACCGAGTGTTTTGATTCAGTATTTACCTGTTTCAACAAATATGTCTGTATCTCCTAATCTTTGCCTTCTCCAAACAAGGATCACAACAATGCAAGGATTGACTGCAGCAGTACATACTTTATGTGTCCTTAAGAAGGTCCTTAAAGAGGACATGGTGTACTTATCCTTAAGGAGGACATGGTGTACTTATCCTGAAGGAGGACGTGGTGTACTTATCCTGGAGGAGCATATACTTTACAACTGGGGATCTCAACTTGACTTTCATTACAGTTCATGGAATTTCATGCAGCCAATATCCACTTTCATCTTCAATGATTTTTTCCATCGTTTAATATTGATAGTGTTTTCTCAATGTACATTCTGGCTCCTGAAGTGTTGTTGAGGCTCACTCTGGCTACCAATAAATCAAGGTCCTTGAAATTGAGGATAATCTAGCAAGATGATGAGGTACAAAATGTCATTCTTCTTGCTCGCTCTCGCTCTCGCTCTCAATGCAAACAGGATAGAAGCTTCACACTTCTCTTTTGCCTCTTTTCTGTTCTTGTCCATGTTGACTTCAGTAATTCTTGGATGTTTGGACCACCTCCTCATCAAACATCCCTTAACTAGTCTAGAGGCAATGCATGCAATAACATCAACTATAAGGATAGACAAGAGTTGCGAGGAACCATCAAGGCCTCCAAACAGTAACATCAAGAGTTTAAAAGAACCCAAGGACACTTTCAACTTTATCTTTTACAACTATCGGGGACGCCTCTTTGTGGTGGTTGTACCACCCAATGCAAGTCGGGGGCCAAATCTTCCCCATTCTTCCCTGCTGCCTGGATTCGTCAGTGCAGCGCGGTCACGGTCAGAGTGCCAATCGGTCCCCATGGACCAGCCCTTTCCCTTTTTCCTCTGTCTATTTTCTCTCTCTCTCTGTCTTACTCTCTCTCTCTCTCTCTCACTCTCTCTCTCACTCTCTCTCTCTCTCTCTCTCTCTCTCTCTGTCTCTCTCTCTCTCTCTCTCTCTCTCTCTCTCTCTCTCTCTCTCTCTCTCTCTCTCTCTCTCTTTCTCTTTCTCTTTCTCTTTCTCTTTCTCTTTCTTTCCCTTTAACTGTCATGGCCCTGACTTTGTGAAGGCAGGGGTACACCATCCTAGATTTGGGGGATATCTGGGTTGTACATGGGAGATTGATCGGATGTCTCCGTGCTGCTGGCTTGTTTGAGAGAACTGTTCGTGGCTATACAACAACAACAACTTTATCTTTTTTTTAAACCAGCAGAACTAAAAACCTGTTTAAAAAACGTTTTTCTTGTTTAAATCGGCACTTGTGTTGCTATATGCCTGCCAGTTGCAAAGGAAATATTCATGGGATATGGTTACAAGTGTTCATCATAATCACCATAGCCTATAACCAATAGATCATAGTTTCTCCTTCAAAATCCAATAACTTCTCAATGTCAGGAAATGGTCAGTTTTTATTTGGCTCATGCCAGCTATTTTATGAGCCACCAACTGCAAGCGGGCATAAGGCCAGCTGGGGGATTGTATTTTTGGTGCTGTCAGTCTGTCTGTGCATCCACTCTCAGACACCTTTGCGTGGTTAGCTCTATGGATTTAATTGGGTCACGGGTTTCCTCCCTTATTTGACTGGAGATCATACCCGAGTTTGTATCACTTTATGTTTGTGTACCTAATCAGAATATATAATTGTGGATCCTCTGTCTGTCCGAATATATAATTGTGGATCCTCTGTCCTCAATTATCCTCTGTCTGTCCGAATATATAATTGTGGATCCTCTGTCTGTCCGAATATATAATTGTGGATCCTCTGTCCTCAATTATCCTCTGTCTGTCCGAATATATAATTGTGGATCCTCTGTCCTATTGGTCTTCAAAAGCTATGCAGAGTTACGCACAGTCAGTACTTGGAGGGGAAATATCTGTGGAAGGCTGGATGCTGTGGGCTGATAGATGACAGGATAGCTCATTTGGTACGAGTAGCAGGCTCGCCTCGGAGCTGTCTGTCAGGAACTTGTTACCCTGTGGCGTTTAATCCAAATTAAAGCTGCCATACTGGTGCAGTGTTGATAGGGGGCGATGCATCTCAGAGCGTGTTGCCCTTTTCATGGCACTATGAAGTCAGATGTTGTGTCTGCATTTAGGCTGTGGACATAAAGATCCCATATGTACACAGATTAATGGCAAGAACAGGGTTTGTACATAATATAAGTAAATTGATTTGATTAATTTAATGGAATGTGGATATGGTACAGGCATGTTGAGCCAAATGGTCTGTTCATATTATAAAGGTTACATTTCTTTCACACCTGTATGATATAACCTATTTTACTAGAAGCAAAGCGCAACTATCAGTAGTTGAATTTGACGGACATTAGAGAGGTGGTGAAATCGTAAGTATGAGTGCATTGATTTTTGTTTTTACGGTGTAGTCCATAGTGCAATGCCATCTGAAACAACGTATGTATGTATGTATGTATGTCCTTTCTGCTGGCATTTTGTGGGTTTATTCCCTTTAAAATTCGTTTTCTGTTGTTCCAACTTTCCAACTGTTGGTCCGATTGACACAAAATTTCACCATAGCAGCTCGTCTTCCTGTAGATTTTTTTCAATGATAATTATGAGGTCATTGGTCACGTGGTATGGGCGCCCTCTTGGAAAAACTTTGCATCTCCATCCCCAAAACCGCTCCATGGGAGAAAAAAATGAAAGGAGGCTCATTGTAAAGTAATCCCCATGGGGAATAACATATGTTAATGATGATGTCATAGGTGCCTTCATTATGACGTCATAAATCGACAAGTAGAACACTTGATCCGTTCAGCATGAAATTTCTTGAGCGTAATCTAGTGATAAATTGGTGGAAAAAAAAATTGATGATGTCATCAGTTATGTGGTTCAGCAGCCATATTGTTATGGAGTAGCCCGTAGGGCAATGCCATCTGGAGCAGCGTTTGTCTGTCCATCCGATGTATGTATGTATGTCTCTCACAAACGTCCACCAATCAGAGCTGAGGACCTGGTCACGTGACATGGGGATGGAAGATCCAAGCCCGGCTACGCTGTTGTTAGACTATCGGTCTTGTTATTATATGTGAGCGATATCCTTCTCTGTCATCACCCCTTTCCCTCTATTTATGTGTATCTCATTTTTACTTTTTTGCAGATAGGACAGTGACCTGGTCCCAATATGGTGACTCACAGATCAGCCGCCAACACACCTCATTGGGACCAAGTAGGAGCTGGACTGGTGTGGATGAGCATCATAGCCATGAGGCGATGGAACTTTGGGCACGAGAGGTTGAAGAGGAGAACATGCAACTGCGTAGGCAGTTGAGTGAGGTGCAATATGAGCTTCGGGCAGGGAGGTCTGTGACCATCAGCAATGCTAGCTCATTGCTTCCTGTGGAAGACAGTGCTGGGGCTGAAATGGTGCCCTTATCCAAGACGAGAAATTCGACAGAATGTAGCAGGTACCCTGCTGTGCAGAAATGTGAGGTGAGGCCCATGCTATTCCCCAGCTGCTTATAGAGTTAAGACAAGTTATATTCAGACAGTTTTAAGCAGCCCCAAGATTTTGACAGCAGAAACATTTGTTATTGGATACAGTATCTTAATTGGACTATTTTACAAAAACAGCAAACGACACCGAGTGCTTACAACGCTGCAGAAAATGTTCAACTCAGTATTAAAATGTGTAACTCCATTTGTAAATCATGGATAACCTGACGTCATAAGCATCCATCCTATCTGTAGAACTTGCTATTTTTCCAATTTAAACCCCCTTTGAGTTTAAGGGGTCAAATCTGAAAACATCTCTAATTTTGTCCTTTCATCCTTGTATTTGACTCAATGCAGATCAGAGTTGGTGCAAATGTGCTTTCATTCATTTTCTATAAGGATATTCAATGACATTCATTTCTATAAGGAAAATATAAGGATATTTTCTATAAAGGAGATTTCATATTAAGGTAGTTTTGGGGATTTTGCAGGGGTCAAAGGGCAAACTATGTTGCAAAATGAAAGTTTTTTTGACTTGCCATATCTCTTTATTTCAAGGAATACAGATAAGAATTGGCAAATTGCTACCTCAATACTGCCTGTACTTACAAAAGGAGGTAACTATTGATCTGATGTCTTTTTTTCAATTTCACAAAGGTCAAAAGTCAAATACTCACAAAATGAATGGTTTTGGCACACGAAGCCTTCATAATTAGCCCAATCCAAACAAGACTTGGCACAAAAATATCTGGCTTTAGCCCTTTAGGATTAAAGTAAGTAACTATTGGTCTGGTGTCTTCCTTTTCATTTCACAGGGTTCAAAGTGGATGAGGGGGGCAAGACATATTGCTTTGAAATGTCTTCGATTAATAGTTAATCCTACATTTACTCAGATGTGATCTCTTGGCCTACTGTATGTCATACTAGTCATATCACCAAACAATCCCACCTGTGCCACCCCTAAATGTCAGACATCTTCCATGTAAAACAGTGCCTCCTGCTGGCACTGCCACCGAACGGTACCTTAAGTTGAAAATTTCACCTGTGACAATGATCCAATGAAGGCTTTTTGATAAGTCAAAATTTATCCTGCATTACCTTATAATTAAAAATTGCATATCACATTAGATGTTATGGAGACATCTTGATAATGCATTCCAGGCACGATCGTGAGTCAAGTGACCCTGACAACTCTCTGGTCTTAGTGGCAATTACCAAAACCTTTGGTGAAAGCAATTGGCAAGCAATGTTTAAATCTGTGGTTATTTTTCCAAGAAAAAATGTGCACCACGCACTTTCTCCACAAATCCCATTGACAATAACTCTTTCTCATGACATATTGGGAAAACAGACAAGACATTGAACTAATGGTTTTTGGGACAGTGCAGATACTCTCTGCGAGCTCTTATTTCAACGCCAGCTCATTATAGCTTAAAGTGATTGCAACAGAATTTGAATTACCCAAGTTAACAGAGTATCTCATCATGACCAGCGATATGACAAAAATAATAGTGATGCCATAGTGAATGTCACGTATGCTGATCATGAAGAGAAGACAATGAATAGCCTTGCTCTTTATTTACTACGTATTTGCATTTCAATCAGCAAGGAGAAAACTTATTAGAGCATGGTGTCATAATAATGAGGCAGATCTCAAATCGGGGTTGGCTAAGTGGAAGGAGCTTTTTCACATGAAAAAAATGCAAATGGAAGCAGAAATTAATCAAGTACTGTATTCAATAAAGTTTATACCATCTGTATCTCCGCCGCAGGAGGTGGATGGAATTTATGTTTTCACCCCTGTCTGTTTGTCTGTCTGTCTGTGAACAGGATATCTCTAAAAGTTGATTCGGACTCACGAAAGACACGGATTCGAACAAAATTTGGTGGACAAGTTGGGTGTCTGACAAGGACGAAGTGATTAGATTTTGGTTGAGATACGGATGCGGATCCAGATACAATAATTTTTAAGTGATTCTTCACCATTGAGAGAGAGATCCAAAACGATACGATACATCGATAGATCCAAAAACGATATATCGCACGATATTTCAAAGTTATGGACGGGGTTGACGAAACTTGGTGAACACGTTGGGTCTGTGAAAAGGACAAGTTTGATTAAATTTTGGTAAAGATCCGGATCTGGATCTGGATATGAGATTTTAAAAAGTGATTCTTCACCATTGAGAAATAGGTCCAAAAACAATATATTGTGTGATATTTCAAAAAGTTGTGGACGGATTTGGACGAAAACTTGGTGGGCAGGTTGGTTGTGTGTGACAAGGAAGAATCATTTCGGTTTTCGTGAAGATTCGAATCCGGATCTGGATATGAGAATTTTTTTAAGTGATTCTCCTCCATTGAGATATAGGGCAAAAAAACAATATATCGCACGATATCTCAAAGTTATGGATGAATTCGAATGAAACTTGGTGGACAGGTTGATTGTGTGACAAGGATGAGTTGATTTCATTTTGGTGGAGATTCTAATATAGATACGATAAAAAATTTAATTGATTTTTCACCATTGAAAGATGGGGCCAAAAATGATATACAGTATAGCATGATATTTTAAAAAGTTGAAAAGTTCAAATGACAAAAGTTGGTGGATGAGATGGGTAAGTGACAGCAACAAGCTGATTAAATTTTGGTAATTGACAAGGACGAATAGTCTGGATAGAGATTAGGCCTCTCGGTGGGAAACAAAACGTAAACTGTTCAGTCTGGCAGAGGTATGCGCTCAACCGACTGCCGTTCTCGTGTGCGAATTGTATTCACACGAAAGGCACATGTGACCAGCTAAGAGTTATTGACTGTACAAATTTGCTTCACCCTCTATTCTTAAAGTTAGTACAACAATAAGGTGGGTTCATAGTAATGACACAAACAATACTTAATGAGGAAGGCTCAGTAATGTAATCAGGACACCTGCCTCATGCTGTTCTGATATTATAATAAACAACTTACAGTGCATTCAGAAAGTATTCAGACCCCTTCATTTTTTTCACATTTTGTTATGTTGCAGCCTTATGCTGAAGTCGTTTAAATTCTTTTTTTCCCTCATCAATCTACACTCAATACCCCATAATGACAAAGAGAAAACAGGATTTTAGAAAGTTTTGCAAATTTATTAAAAAGAAAAAACTGAAATATCACATTCACATAAGTATTCATACCCTTTGCTATGACACTTGAAATTTAGCTCAGGTGCCTCCCATTTCTCTTGATCATCTTTGAGATGTTTCTACACCTTGATTTGAGTCCACCTGTGGTAAATTCAATTCATTGGACATGATTTTGAAAGGCACACACCTGTTTATATAAGGTCTCACAGCTGACAATGCATATCAGAGCAAAAACCAAGCCATGAGGTCGAAGGAACTGACTGCAGAGCTCAGAGACAGGATTGTGTCGAGGCACAGATTTGGGGAAGCATACAAAAAAAAAATCTGCTGCATTGAAAGTTCCCAAGAGCACAGTGGCCTCCATAATTCTTAAATGGAAGAAGTTTGGAACAACAACTCTTCTTAGAGCTGGCCGCCCGGCCAAAATGAGCAATCGGGGGAGAAGGGCCTTGGTAAAAGAGGTGACCAAGAACCCGATGGTCACTCTGGCTGAGCTCCAGAGATCCTGTGTGGAGATGGGAGAAATTTCCAGAAGGACAACCATCACTGCAACACTCCACCGATCTGGGCCGCCCGCGGCCTGCCCTGGCCCAATCACATGATCCAATCATCGTGACGTCATCGTGCTCGGTGCTACTTCAAAAATATGCTCCTGTTGTTTTCACCGAGTTGATGCGCGTTGATGGGGAGCAAAATAGGCCAATTTTTGACGTGGCGTGGCACTTTTTTCTTTGGCATGGCAGGCAAGTCCAAAGGAGCCCCTATTGGGCACCTTAGGTGCAGTGTTGGTAACCCTGACTAGATGTGGGGATGGGGAAGGAGAGACGGGAAGAAGGAGAGGAGAGAACGTTCCCTACTAGGACTTAGTTATTTATATATTACTTTGTAAAAGTACAGCGACTGAACACTGAAGTTCAGGATCAAACTGAAGTCTAATTATATTTTTCCATATCCTGGGGTGTATATTCAGAGTTTTTTTCAGGCGAGTGTTATGATCTCGCCCCCGTGTGAAAGGCTCGGGGTACTGCCTATTGCTCCGGAGATCCTAATCGATGTGCTCGGGAGGCCAATACGTTCCACGTGGGCGGGTCGCGCCATATGAGCAGTCAGAAGTGACCAAGCGAAGTTACCATCCAAATGCTGACACAATTTTACACCCCCCAACTCTTCAACACACAGTATACCAATCCAGGAATGCAATGCAAATTCAAAACAGTGGAATAAATGAAAATCCTTTACTCAAGATCAAGAAAAACGCAGGGCATATCACCAAGGAATAGATAAATCATAAGCAAAATAAATCGCGCTGATATGCAGTGGCAAATATTAAGTAATTAAAGAAGGACAGACAGGCGCCAAGACAATACGGACAAGACAATTAAACGACCCACCCGGCATTCCTAGCTAATCCCAAAGGGGAGGGAGGAGAAAGCAAAATAACAAAGGAATATTCGCCAGAATATAAAGAAAATAATGAGTAAAATAAAACCGGGAGAGGAGGAGGGAAATTCAGGCCTGTTTCAGGTGGCGTTCTGGCTGCCTCGTCCCAGACACGTGTCCCGAGGGTGGCGCCTCCCCTCCACTCTTCTCCTTCTCAGTGGGTGTCCTCTGGTTCCACAAACGACTTTCCCAGAGCAGTTTCTGCAAAACCATGAAGCCACACATTGCCTCCGGTCGGCTCAGACGGTACTTGACGCTTCTGCCATCTCTCCCACTTTTCCTCACTATCCCACGTGCACCGAGAGAACCCTCCTTCACCCCAATCTCTCCTGCACTGACTGTGCCTCCAACAGGCAGCCCTCGGCGAGATTAATCAAATCCTCAGAAAGCTCACACAGGCCGAGTTTCTCATCAAACACTGGACCACACGAAGTGATGGGAGAGGAGTGTGGAGGGATTCTAGAGGAGTGTGGAGGGATTGTAGAGGAGTGTGGAGGGATTGGAGAGGAGTGTGGAGGGATTGGAGAGGAGTGTGGAGGGATTGGAGAGGAGTGTGGAGGGATTGGAGAGGAGTGTGGAGGGATTGGAGAGGAGTGTGGAGGGATTGGAGAGGAGTGTGGAGGGAATGGAGAGGAGAGTGGAGGGAATGGAGAGGAGAGTGGAGGGAATGGAGAGGAGTGTGGAGGGAATGGAGAGGAGTGTGGAGGGAATGGAGAGGAGTGTGGAGGGAATGGAGAGGAGTGTGGAGGGAATGGAGAGGAGTGTGGAGGGAATGGAGAGAAGTGTGGAGGGAATGGAGAGGAAGTGTGGAGGGAATGGAGAGGAGTGTGGAGGGAATGGAGAGGAGTGTGGAGGGAATGGAGAGGAGTGTGGAGGGAATGGAGAGGAGTGTGGAGGGAATGGAGAGGAGTGTGGAGGGAATGGAGAGGGGTGTGGAGGGATTGGAGAGGAGTGTGGAGAGATTGGAGAGGAGCGAGGGATTAGACAGGAGAGAGGGATTGGAGAGTTGCTAGGGATTGGAGAGGAGCGAGGATTTGGAGAGGAGCGAGGATTTCGAGAGGAGCGAGGATTTGGAGAGGAGTGAGGAATTGGAGAGGAGAGTGAGAGATGGAGAGGGGAGAGTGTGGAGTGAAGAGGAGTGAGGGTTCACATATTATGTGAAGTAAATAAATTGTGTAGATTACATCATTTCTCGATCTGATGAATTGCCAGTGACCATTTTGTAAAACTGAATGTGCAGCATCTAAATCAAGATGTCAAAATGTCACACACATCCATGCCCGTGGAATTCCCATGGGTGCCCCACTAGTATTATTATATTAGCCCATCCCCTGCACGGCAGGAGATAGGGTTTTGCAATCACGTCTGTGTCTGTCTGTCTAATGTGTCTGTGTTTGTGTCTGGGCCTTAGCTTTTATTTTTTTACCATTTGAGCTATTGTCATCAACTTTTCAACAAGGCTTTATTTTGATAATACGGAAAAGGCTAATTAATAATTTTGTCAAACGGTCAAAGGTCAGCGTCACCTAAAATCATCAATTTTCATCCAAATGACATGAAATTTCAATTTACCATTTGAGTTTTGTCATGAAATTTTCAACAAAGCTTTATTATGATAACTAGCGTGACTCGGCATGCTCCGTGTGCCTCACCACACAACGTTTCAGAGGGATGGGCATATTTGACCATTTTGGTGTCTTTTTGGTCTTTGGGGTCTTCGGAGTTTTTTGGGTCTTTGGTATCTTCAGGGGCTTTTTGGTCTTAAGTGTCTTTTGGTTCCTCTGGGTCTTTGGGGTCTTCAGGGTGTTTTGGGTCTTCAGTGTGCTTTGGGTCTTCAGGGTGTTTTGGGTCTTTTGGGTCTTATGTGTCTTCAGGGGATTTTGGGTCAGAAGGGTATTTTGGTTCCCCTGGGTCTTTAATGGTCTTTGGGTTTTCGGGGTATTTTGGGTTTTCGGGGTGTTTTGGGTCTTCATGGTGTTTTGGGTCTTCATGGTGTTTTGGGTCTTCATGGTGTTTTGGGTATTCAGGGTGTTTTGGGTTTCAGGGTGTTTTGGGTCTTCAGAGTCTTTTGGGTCTTCAGAGTGTCTTAGGTCTTTTGGGTCTTTTGAATACTCTGGGCATTTAAATGTATTTTGGGTCTTTGGGGTGTTTTGGGTCTTCAGGGTCTTTAAGGGTATTTGTGGTCTGTGTGGTCTTTGGGGTCTTTTGGGGTCTTCAAGGTGTTTTGGGTCTTCGGGGTGTTTTGAGTCTTCAGGGTGTTTTGGGTCTTCAACGTGTTTTGGGTCTTCGGGGTGTTTTTTTTTGTTTGTTTTTTTTGTTTTTGTATACAGAGTCGAGGCTCGTGAAAGAGCTAACATTTATCAAACAAACAAATCAAACAAACAAGCAAACAAAGTATATAAAAAGGGGAGCGGTCGACAAGATGGGGAGAGAAGGGGAGGAAGCACACAAACACAACATTTGAGAGCAGGGACATCGGGAGATGTGTGGGAGGGAGAGGGCCTGGGGGGGGGGGGGGGGGGGACAGGATAGGTATAAAACGCAAGGACACCAAGGACTTCCAGGAAAGAAGTCGGCACCTCAAAAAGTGGATTTGGGGTGAAATTAGCGGGGGTAGAAAAGATCAAGGTTTTGGATTGGGGAAGATAAGAGATGGTGGTGAACAGCTGTTTTAAAGACCTGGAGGGAGGAGTGGGATTGAAGAGAGTGAGGGAGTTTGTTCCAGAGGTGAGAGAAAAGAGGAATGAAGGAGTGAAGGTGAGCAGAGAGTCTTGATTTTGGCAGTTTAACCATAAGAGGGTTGCAGGCAGATCTTGTGCGACCTGTAGGAATATTTGGGGGACAGAGCCCAGAGAGAGCTGGGGGGGGGGGGGCAAGGCCGGAGAGGAGTCGGTAGAAGACGGAAAGACCACCAACCTGCCTGCGGTGAGTAAGTGAAAGGCCCTCGGAGATAGCGTCATCGCGGGAGATTCCAATTATTCTGAATGCTTTGGTTTCAACAGCGTGAAGACGAGCAAGGTGTGAGGCAGGAGCACCAGCCCAGAGGGGAGAGCAGTACTCCATTGAGCTGCGGATGAAAGCCTTGTATGTGGTGAGGAGCTCAGGAGTGCCAAGGAAGGACTTCGCACGACGGAGGATGCCCAGTCAGCGACTGGCTTTGGAGGCCAGCTTGGAAATGTGGTTTTCCCAGGAAAGATCATGGCAGATAGTGAGACCCAAAAGCTTGAGTGACAGAACTTTTTGGAGAGGATTAGGAATTGGAGATTGGTTTGGATGGAGAGGAGATTGGAGAGAAAGATTGGAGAGGAGAGGATGTTTTGGGTCTTCAGGGTGTTTTGGGTCTTCAGGGTGTTTTGGGTCTTCTGGATGCTTTGGGTCTTCTGGATGTTTTTGGTCTTCTGGGTGTTTTGGGTCTTCTGGGCGTTTTGGGTCTTCGGGGTCTTTTGGGTCTTCAGGGTCGTTTGGGTCCATTTGGATCTTCGGGGCCATTTGGGTCTTCAGGGTCTTTTTGAGTCTCAGGGCCTTCAAGCGTATTTTGGGTCTTTGGGATGTTTTGGGTCTTCGGAGTATTTGTGGTCTTCGGGGTCTTTTGGATGTTTCAAGGGTATTTTAGGTCTTTGGGGGTCTTGGTGATATTAAGGGTCTTGGGGGACCTGAAGGGTCGTCAAAGGTCTGAGGAGTCTCAGCAGTCTAAACGTAATTAAGAGGGTGTTAATTTTATTTGATATGGAGAAGGCAAATGAATAATTTTGTCAAAAGGTCAAAGGTCAGCGTCACATTAAATTATCAATTTACATCAGATTGACCTGAAATTTAAAGAATTTGCATGTTGTGTCACTGAATTGGTTAGCCAATCAAAAGCTTCAAGATGATTATTTTTATGTTTTTGGGTTGTCCGTACGTGCTAAACCTTGTTTTTCTCAGCAACCATATGTCCGATTGAGACGAAACTTTCAGGGTAGGAGTGACACCCATGCAGAATGTCTCTATAATTATTGTGACGTCATAGGTCACGTGGTATGGCAGCCATCTTGGATTAAAAGCAAATAATAAAAATATTATTTCTCGGAAACCGTTGAATGGAAAAATTTGAAACTTGGCACATTGTCAAGTACTCCCAATGGGGAACAAAAGCAAGATCATGATGACATCATAGGTGAAGTGGTATACCAGCCAAAATGTTTTAATTGCATTCCTTATCCTAAATATCAGAAATTGCATGCACATGATCTATGACCCATTTGTATTGAAATATTAAATTAATGACATGATAGGTCACATGGTTTGGCAGCCATTTTGGATTGAAGGAAAATATTAAATAATTATATCTCTGAAACCGCTAACCCTATCGATGTGAAATTTTACAAATATCATTAAACAGCACTGTTGCATATTGTTTGAAAATGATGATGTCATAGGTCACGTGGTTTGGCAGCCATCTTGGATAGAAAAACGAACCTTAAACAATCAGCACGAAACTTCACAAACGTGATCCACTACCCATTAATATGCAGAGTGATGGCCTTTACCCATTGTGGGACTATGCGGAGGCATAATGGTGACACAGTGGCATTGTTCTCGCTTTAGATTAAAAGGTCAACGGTGAAGGTTGTGTAAAATCCTCAAGTTTCACCCGATTGACCTGAAATGTAATACTCGCTCCTCTTGCAATATTGTTCTGATTGGACAAGTCACGGTCGAGTTTCTGTGAAAAATGTTAAAATGTCAATAATTGGATCATGTCCTTAAAAATTAGGTCAAGTTTTAAAAAATTATGTGAACTCTGCATACTTTGTAATTCCTGTTATTGTTGCAAGAACTCAAAGCTATTGTATTTATTACCTCCGCCACCAAAGGTGGATATAGGTTATGTTTTCACCCCTGTCTGTCTGTTTGTGAACTAGATATCTCAAAAAGTTGTAGACAGATTCGGACGAAATTTGGCAGAGAGGTAACATATGTGAGACAAGGACTAAATGATTAGATTTTGGTGAAGATCCAGATTCGGATCCGACTAGTAGAAATTTTTAAGTGATTCCTCACCATTGGGAGATGGGGCCAAACACGATACATAGCATGATATCTCAAAAGGTTGTGGACGCATGATTTTGATTAAATGTGATTCTGTATTCTGATTTTCTGGTCTACTCTGGGATACAAAGCGTAAACTGTTCACCTGGTGTAGGCGGACCTGGCGGACTCTCTACTGAGTGCAGTTCTAGTCTGCCAGAGAACTCAAAGCAATGCCTATGAGTTCAATTTAAACTTAGTTTTTGAGTTCGTAGTTCAAACCTAGTTTCAAACTAGTTCTAGTTCTACTTCTAGTTCAAACTAGTTCAAATCTAGTTTGAAACCTAGTTCAAACCACAATTAAACCTAGTTCAATTGAGTTCAAATCGATACAATGCCTAGTATGCCTATGTATCAGGTTGACCATCCAGCTCAGTCTCATCAAACCTTAACTTTCCTTATGTGTTAAACTTCTTTCATATTTCCCAATTTCATTTTTTGTTAATTGCGACTTTCAAAAATAACAAGTCTCAATGCCATATTTTTGAATGCAGAAATATGCGTAGCTTGTTGCCTCCAGGATGTGGCAGCATGCTATGATCATTGTACTTATCTGTTATAATTTCTGTGGGGTTTTCATGCACTTCAAGTCTGATCTGTTTTTATAGCATAGACATGTTTCATTCATCACATTTCATTGTCACCTTGGCCTTTTTTAGTCCAGAATATATCCAATTCGACTCGGGTAAGGTGGCTAAAATATTTCATTTCAATACTTGCAGCCGAAGTGGAATAAGAGTCTGTGACTTATAACAATATAACCCTCCTTGAAGTGAGCGCTTGAAATCACACGTTTTGTTTTTTTTTTGGCTATATTTGTTTGTGACGTTTAATCATCAAATCATTCCTTTTTATGTCTCACTTTTTATGATGCAAAATTTATTTTTAACTTGAGCCTTTCAAATGTTCCCATAACAATGTGGCATTCGCACATCATGTGATGATCATGACACATCTTGGTAAGGATTTTGTGATTCGGCGGCATTATGTGAATTGCTTGTCCCCTCTGCACTGTAGTTATGAGTGCCATTAACAAAATGACGAATCAAAACAGTCAAGGAGATCACTAAAAACAATCATATTCCATGTGTTTTTTTCGTTTTGTTTTGTTTTGACTTCCGATCTGGGTTCCTTAAGTGGCCAAACTCTATCTTCTCTTCTATGAGAGGCTGTCTTCTAAAGCTAGGGATATTTGTTCAGGAATTGTCTTGTTTAATAATTTTTGTTAATTAGTGGTGTTTTTTGATGCAATCCATTTATCCATGCCATGATTACTTTCACATGTGTTTTTTGCTGGCTTAGTGTGTCCTTTCTGATCCATGTGCTCTTGTCGGCCTTTCTAAGGTCTGTTGTTGTGTTAACTCCCCCTGCTCTTTTTCTGTTTGTTCTTTCCCTGTTTGTTGCCCTACTGCCCCGACTGTCATTACATTGCCTTTTTCCTGTTTGTCATCACTGTCTTCCATTAGCCTCCATTTCTACCAAGAACACTGAAGTCTATGCTCATGCAGGAACTAAAAACAGTTTAACCTTGTATTTACAGCTTCTGCTTCTTCTTTTGCCTTCTTTGTTTCTGTGGTCTTTGGGAATTTGTGTGATTTCATCACACTATAACTGTCCTTTTCTGTTTTCATTTTTAACTCTGACTATGTCCAGCTGAGTTTTTGTCGACACCCAGTGTCGGTCGTCGGTCTGTTGTCTGTCTGTCTGTCTGTCTGTCTGTCTGTCTGTCTGTCGTCTGTAAACAATTTGACGTCTACTCTTTAAAAGTCACAAATATTGATAAAATTTAATGAAACTTGTTATGCAGCATCTTTAAGACATAAACTAGTTTGGGATTGCATTTGGGCGTTGCACGCCCAAAAATGGGCGCGGCAGGGCGGCCATATTGAAAAATCAGCTTTTGTCATATATTTTTAGCACATATAAACTATATAGTTTGTGGTTCTATTATGCATATTCTAACCATATTGATATAGACCAGTTGAGTTCAGGTTCCCTGGAACCTCTCTAGTTTCATCTTGCACAACTTCAAAAATTGATCCTCTTCTATGAGCCTCGATTTAATACAAAAACAAGTACAAAAATCTATGCTCAAGAAAGAACTATGCAGCAGAGATCAACTGTTTTACAGACTAGGAAACCGAAAAAGGGGAACAGACAAACAAAACGCATCGACAAAACACAAATGAGTAGTTAAATAACAGGTTTGTAAGAGGAAGAATGAATGATTGAATAATGGATGGGGGTTGGAGGGAAGTCACTCATCAAAAGCAGAAGAAATGGGAATGGCGAAAAGTATGAGGTGACAATGGATAGCACACTTGAAAGACTGGAAGGAAGGGCACGAGACAACAGCCACAGGGAGTCAGATAATAGAGAGATGAAGGAATGGAGGTGAATATCCAGCTTAGCATTGGGGAGGTAACCAGGTATGGGTTTTTGAAATAATGCATGTGAGTGGAGAGGGATTGAGCTCCTCCTTGACTGAGGGAAGAGAGGGTCGATGGATAACTATTGATTTTATACATTTTTAAATAAATGACCCGCATTATTGTTTTGTGTACTGTTTGTAAATATAACACTTGGGAAGTAGAAGTCACCTTTCTGTATTTGGCAGGCCATACCTTAAAAAACAGAATCTCTGACATCTTAAATCTATGGGCTGTGTTGTTTATAGTACAACATCCTTTCACAAGACAGCCAGGTCACAATGCCCAGCCTGGTATCTTTTTAGACTCTTGTCACCCCACTACATAATGTTTTCCAAATGTTTTCACAACCATATAAATCTCCTTAGCTTGTGTGTTTACCTTTTGCATCTAGTTGCGGCATAACTCCTGGCATCCACAATAAAATATGGACACTTTCCCATTTGCTTAGACCTAACAAAATCAATGAAATTCTATTTTAATCAAATATACTGCTAAAATATCTCGATGGTTCAGCAATATTAAATTACTCTACTTCTTTATTGGCCACAATTATTTATTTATTTTTTATTAATTATATTTATTAATTAATTTCAATAATGTTATTAATTTTATTTAATTTTTTTTTTTTTATCAATTAATTAATTTTATTTATTTACTTATTTTTGTATTTTATTTATTTTTATTATTTTATTTATTTTTATTTATTTTCATTTATTCTTATTTATTTTTATTTATTTCTTTTTTATTTTATTTATTATAATACAAATCATTTTATAAAATATAGAATTTTTTTTTAATTATTAAATAGAAAGTACAGTTAATTCAATTTCATTAATTATTTATTATAAGACAATTATTGTGGGGTTGTTTGGGGGTAAGCTTAGCCCAAATCTTTCATGAATTGGCGATTCAGGCCTGACGTTTGACTGAGGTTAGGGCAGGAAATTGAATTTGGCCAGGGTGCCGGCTATAGCTCACCTACTCTTTACGAAGGACACCATGGGATCTTTAACATCCACCAACTAATGCCAGCAGTCGGGACACCAGTTTAACGGCCATCCAAGGGGCGGCACACAGATTGATGAATTGCCCTACCTGTGAAACACCAAGATGACCGTTTCTAGCTGGGATGAGATTCAAACCCAGGCTAGACAGCTTAGATGTGACTGTGTATACCGAAAGGCCATCCTGCCAGCCCTTGAATAACATGAAATACAGTAATATCTCAATCAGAAAAATTGCCAAACATTTCTAACAATACTTTTTGTGAAGTAGTCCAAAATGGCATTGATATAGGTAATATGCTCCTTGTGCATTATGACCTACCATGAAATGGGGTGAATAGGGACAGCAAGGTGAATAGGGACACAAACTGAAAAAAAAGTTCGGAAACTTTTTTCGCTGAAAATTGATAACCATACAGATTTGTTGATATTTGGGTTGAAAGTGTTCTCTTGTTTTTTTAAAAAGCAACTTATAGTCCCTATTAACCCCATATATGGGTTAAATAGGAATAAATAGGATTTTTATGGCTGTCCCTATTCACCCCGTTTTACGGGTGAATAGGGACAGTCACTAATACAAAAAAATAATAATCATGAAACAATCCTGAGTTTCCAACTTATTGCTAAATTGATAGCTCAGATGGATGCACATAATATGCACCCATAATATAAACCACGGTGCCAATGAAAAAAAATATGGGATAAAAGGTTTCTCCAAACTGTCCCTATTTGTTGATTATTATTTTTTTGTATTAGTGACTGTTCCTATTCACCCGTAAAACGGGGTGAATATGGACAGCCATAAAAATCCGATTTATTCCTATTTAACCCATATATGGGGTTAATAGGGACTATAAGTTGCTTTTTAAAAAAACAAGAGAATACTTTCAACCCAAATATCAACAAATCTGTATGGTTATCAATTTTCAGCGAAAAAAGTTTCCGAACTTTTTTTCAGTTTGTGTCCCTATTCACCTTGCTGTCCCTATTCACCCCATTTCACGGTACTTATTCTGGAGGTCACGTGATTGCACTTGTGCTTATCTCTCATAATGAAAATTCAGCTGCCTGCCATTGCATCCACAGTTTTGGAGTGCAAGCAGTTAACGTTGATGAGGAAGTCATTAGGAAGACCAAGCTTATGTGGCTTACAAGTGGTGACATTCCATGGCAAAACAAAATTTATGCTTTATATGACGAGTAAACAATCGAGGGTAATGGGTTCAATAACACCATCTCATTTGCTTGAATTTATTCATCCATGAGTGCAGCTGCGTCGTCATTCTGACTTTCCCATCCATTACTGAAATAGTAGAAGAATTTTATGGCGACGGTAGCACGACAAGTAATATCAGCATTGCATTATTTATGTGGGGGCTGACAGGATATTTCAGTGGCAGCATACTCGCTTTTGAGTTGTCTAGTCCTAGTCTGGGTTCAATTCCCCAACCTGATTATAAACCCCATACAAATGCTGGTAGTTGGCAGGCAGGGCATTGCATAAATTGGCCAGGCAGGCCATTGCATAAATTGGCCAGGCAGGGCATTGCAATAATTGGCCAGGCAGGGCATTGCATAAATTGGCCAGGCAGGGCATTGCATAAATTGGATAGGCAGGACATTGGATAAATTGGCCAGGCAGGGCATTGCATAAATTGGCCAGGCAGGGCATTGCAATAATTGGCCAGGCAGGGCATTGCATAAATTGGCCAGGCAGGGCATTGCATAAATTGGATAGGCAGGACATTGGATAAATTGGATAGGCAGGACATTGCATAAATTGGCCAGGTGGGGCATTACATAAATTTGCCAGGCAGGGCATTGCATAAATTGGATAGGCAGGACATTGCATAAATTGGATAGGCAGGACATTGCATAAATTGGCCAGGCAGGGCATTGCATAAATTGGCCAGGCAGGGCATTGCATAAATTGGACAGGCAGGGCATTGCATAAATTGGACAGGCAGGGCATTGCATAAATTGGATAGGCAGGGCATTGCATCAATTGGCCCGGCAGGGCATTGCATAAATTGGCCAGGCAGGGCATTGCATAAATTGGATAGGCAGGGCATTGCATCAGTTGGATAGGCAGGACATTGCATAAATTGGATAGGCAGGACATTGCATAAATTTGCCAGGCAGGGCATTGCATAAATTTGCCAGGCAGGGCATTGCATAAATTGGATAGGCAGGACATTGCATAAATTGGCCAGGCAGGGCATTGCATAAATTGGATAGGCAGGACATTGCATAAATTGGATAGGCAGGACATTGCATAAATTGGATAGGCAGGGCATTGCATAAATTGGCCAGGCAGGGCATTGCATAAATTGGCCAGGCAGGGCATTGCATAAATTGGATAGGCAGGACATTGCATAAATTGGATAGGCAGGGCATTACATAAATTTGCCAGGCAGGACATTGCATAAATTGGATAGGGAAGACATTGCATACATTTTCGAGGCAGGGCATTGCATAAATTGGCCTGGCAGGGCATTGCATAAATTGACCAGGCAAGGCATTGCATAAATTGGCCCAACAGGGCATTGCATAAATTGGCCCAACAGGGCATTGTGTAAATTTGCCAGGCAGGGCATTGCATAAATTGGCCAGGCAGGGCATTGCATAAATTGGATAGGAAGGCATTGCAGAAATTGGCCAGGCAGGGCATTACATAAATTGGATAGGCAGGGCATTGCATAAATTGTCCAGGCAGGGCATTGCATAAATTGGCCAGGCAGGGCTTTGCATAAATTGGTCAGGCAGGACATTGGATAAATTGGATAGGCAGGACATTGCATAAATTGGCCAGGCGGGGCATTGCATAAATTTGCCAGGCAGGGCATTGCATAAATTTGGATAGGCAGGACATTGCATAAATTGGCCAGGCAGGGCATTGCATAAATTGGCCAGGCAGGGCATTGCATAAATTGGCCAGGCAGGGCATTGCATCAATTGGATAGGCAGGGCATTGCATCAATTGTCCAGGCAGGGCATTGCATAAATTGGCCAGGCAGGGCTTTGCATAAATTGGTCAGGCAGGACATTGGATAAATTGGATAGGCAGGACATTGCATAAATTGGCCAGGCGGGGCATTGCATATATTTGCCAGGCAGGGCATTGCATAAATTTGGATAGGCAGGACATTGCATAAATTGGCCAGGCAGGGCATTGCATAAATTGGCCAGGCAGGGCATTGCATAAATTGGCCAGGCAGGGCATTGCATCAATTGGATAGGCAGGGCATTGCATCAATTGGCCTGGCAGGGCATTGCATAAATTGGCCAGGCAGGGCATTGCATAAATTGGATAGGCAGGGCATTGCATCAATTGGCCTGGCAGGGCATTGCATAAATTGGATAGGCAGGACATTGGATAAATTGGATAGGCAGGACATTGCATAAATTGGCCAGGCAGGGCATTGCTTAAATTTGCCAGGCAGGGCATTGCATAAATTGGATAGGCAGGACATTGCATAAATTGGCCAGGCAGGGCATTGCATAAATTGGATAGGCAGGACATTGCATAAATTGGATAGGCAGGACATTGCATAAATTGGATAGGCAGGGCATTGCATCAATTGGCCCGGCAGGGCATTGCATAAATTGGCCAGGCAGGGCATTGCATAAATTGGATAGGCAGGACATTGCATAAATTGGATAGGCAGGACATTGCATAAATTGGATAGGCAGGGCATTGCATAAATTTTCCAGGCAGGACATTGCATAAATTGGATAGGCAGGACATTGCATAAATTGGCCAGGCAGGGCATTGCATAAATTGGCCCGGCAGGGCATTGCATAAATTGACCAGGCAAGGCATTGCATAAATTGGCCCGACAGGACATTGCATAAATTGGCCCGATAGGGCATTGTGTAAATTTGCCAGGCAGGGCATTGCATAAATTGGATAGGCAGGACATTGCATAAATTGGCCAGGCAGGGCATTGCATAAATTGGCCGGGCAGGGCATTGCATAAATTGGCCAGGCAGGGCATTGCATAAAGGAAATACTGTCATTTTGTGTTGAGTTAAGCTGGTTATCTCATCTAGTATTCGCTGGTGGAGGTTAACGCTTTCATAGTGCATTTCGAAAAGAGGAGGCCAAATTGTATCATAAATCCTGGTCAAATTCCTGCCATAACTACTGATGTAAAAGGCAATGCCAAACCAGTGTATTCTCTGCCTTGACAATTCTCTTATTCGGCAGCACTGTTGCCCTGACAAGAGTTATGGACATTAGGTTCGATGGAATTATTTATGGACAGTAGTATCCCGAGTATATAATAGCAGTTTCTGCCATCCTATAATGGAGAAATATAGGACTTCTTGAATGCAGGCCAATCATTTTTTCTTGGAGATTTGACTATTTGATAGTTCAGAGATTCTTCATCAATGTTAATGATGGTGAGGTTACACTTATGAGGATGTCATTTAGATTACTATTTCAATCCTCATCTTCTTTATACTAATACTTTTCATTAAATTTCCTGCACATGAAGTTAATATTTCGAGCTTAACTTTCAAGCCAAACTTTTAATCCTGATTTTAATGGCTGGTAATGATATATTAGCTCCAACTTAAAGATATGTCACTGACATACGTCAGCATTTAGAAACAGTGTAGCCCAAAATCTGAGTGCAGCTTACATCCTAATACATTGGCAGATTAAAAAGATGATTTATTGAAAGAATGGTGCAAAGGAAGCAAGAGTTGAAGTGATAGATGCAGATGTGAAGCCATTTTAAGCTTTAACTCCTTTTTCCTGATTGAAAGTTATGCAACTGCTATTTCCAATTTTCGTGATCAAGTTGTCACCATTTTTTAATATCAATTTTGTTGATTGACCATGCACATTTGTGTGTTTCTCTGCCTGTGTGCATTCCGGGTTTAGCTCATCCACATTGCGATTGTGTGTGCCGGGCACAATGCAAGCCGTGACGTCGTGACACTCGTAAAATCTATATTGTTTCACAGGTAAGTGATGCAAAGTTATGAACAGTACATTAGCTTCTTGTGACGTATTTGTTCACAGCACTGATGTGTCATAACTACCATTTTTTATAATGTGGAAAAACAATATAACCCGGGAGGTGCTCTAATAGAAACATAACGTTGGATGTCTTGTACCACAGGAGGAACCCTCTTCACTTCCACTTTATCACAGATGATGTAGCATACAGAGTTCTGCAAACACTCTTCAAAACATGGATGGTCCCATCCTTACAGATTGACTTCTACAATGCAGATGCTCTAAAGGCAAGTTGGTGCCATCTTCATGCTGACTTGTTCACCGTGTTTCAAAGGTTTAAATAATTGCTGTTTGTGATTAGAATCCATCTGAATATCATGGACATACATTAATATGATGCAGGCTGGGTGGAGGATGTGTTCAAAAGTTGCAGAGGTTTCGAAACATTGAAATCATAGGATAAGTGGGAGGATGAGGGTAGATGGATTGGTAGATGCCGAGGAGGAAGGAGTAAAGTTATGGAAGGATGTTTGGAGTGGCATATTCGGAAGGGAGAGGGAGGTAACAGTGGTACCAATAACCCCTTTCCCACTGTCATTCAAGACCACTTTGGGCCAAAATGACAACCTAACTGTAATATATATATATTGTTGCGGATATGGCATTTGGCCTCCATATCCGCTTGTAAATATTCCCCTATTTCCCCAATACTCCCCAACTATCCCCAATCCCCCATTCCCTAGTCCCATTGCCTGTAAATAACACTCTGTAGAACCGACCTTCCCCTTTTTCCCCCATTAAATGTCGTGCCCAGGTCCACCGCATCTCACGTAGACAACTTTCGGACATCTTGCTAGTTATTCGTAGTCTATGTCAGTTAAGGACTCGTTTCCATTAATTCTGACTCTTCGTTGCACCAGAATGTGATTGTATGGCACCAGTAGTGAGTTTAGGACCTCCCCATACCTCCTCCCATCTTCCCCATGAAACAACAACAACAACAACAACAACAACTACAACAACAGAGGAGATTGGGGGCGGCGCGGCGCGGGGAGTGTGCGTCCTCACTCCGGCGTGGTTAGCCGCCATTGCCCATGCGCTCCACGGGGTTACCACGAAGGGGCTGGCTGTCAGCTCCTCGTCAGGGGCGGAGCCGGTAACCCCCCCGCACCCAATAAGAAGGGCGGACCGATTCCATCTGGGGCGGAGCTAACTAGCCGAGGGCGTGTCACTCCCCGCCGGATATACGCAGCGACTTACCGGACGTGACGTCAGATGCGCCCCCAGCTTGGAAAGACAAGTCGCGACCTCCGAGCGCTGAGAGACCTCCCGCATCTCTGGACCGGACCGGGTCGATTCTGCCCTGAGCCAAGGTGCACCTTGAGCCATCGACTACCCGCCTTCCTTGCCATCAATCCCCGTGTGAGTCAGTTTTGTCCTGTTTATCTGTGGTCTGTCGGGGCTAATATAAGACCGTGTATAAGTGCCCACCTTACTATGCTGTACCTCTCATCCCTGTAATCTAAACGTTCCGAACTAATATAACCTCCTCCGGAGGTCTTGAGTACCGTACCCCTTGTGTCGTCGCCTTAATCCCAGCCGTTGTGTCCTTTTCCTTCATTGATTTAGCGTAGCGCGACTCGGCCAAGGTTCGAGTATAATCGGGTAACTTGTGCGAACACGGCGGCCATTCCGCTCGGCCCACCATAACATCAAAGTCGTGTCCGTAACAATTGGTGTCAGGAGTGGGATCTTGTGGGACCACCTCGTATGCGAGTCGTTGCCCGCCTGCCGGACCCCGTGCGTCGCCCCTTGCGGGGTCAGCGCGGGGCCGAACCGGCCGGGCCCCCACAGTACATTACCCCCAAGGGGCTCTCGTGCCTCCCCGGTCCCTCCAACAACTACCCCTGTTGGTGTCGATGCATGGGTCACATCTCCGCAACCCGCTACCCATTCCATACCACCACAACCTTGCTCACCCACACCTCGCACCTCTCGTTCCATACCCTCCGGACCAGCCATACACCTCACTCTTGGCCTCTCACGAACATCCGGGTCTATCTCGACCCCCAAGCTTATTAAATCACCTGGCGCATCATACGCACGACCATATTGGTCACCACTTACACCGGGTCCTCTTTCTCTTCGCTTCTCCTCCATCACCTGCGAATCCCTCATCCGGTTAATGAGCACATCATCACGATCCGAACACAGACTTTGGACCAATTCTTTTACCTCCTCTTTTATCTCTTTCTTATCCTCTCTCCGTCGCTTCTTAATTTCGCTCACCCCTTCTTCCACTTCTTCTAATTTCTGTTTCACCTCCTTCATCTCCTCGTGCGCCCCTTTAAGTTCTTCCTCTAACTCCACTTTATTTTTTTCTATGTGCTCCTGCACCTCCCGCTCTTTAACCTCCATCACCTCTACCACTTTGTTCATTTTCCTCGTCAGGTCCTCATGTACCGTCTGACACTCTTTTTTAATTACCCCTACGTCCTTTTTCATCTCCTTCTGTGTCGATTTTAAACCCTCTATTACCGCTGTGTTCTTCTTTACCTGGTCCCCCAACTCCTTTTGTCCCACTGTCAGTTGTTCTACTCCCAGCGTCAACTCCTCTATACCCCCTTGCAATTTTACAGTCCCCTTTCTCACCTTCTTCTCCATGCGCTCCTTACAGTGCCTCACCTCCTCGCGCACTCCTCCGACCTCCTCACTCACACCTCTTCTGATCTCCTCTCCCATCACTTGCATCTCCTGCCCAGATGCCACCCTCATCTGCTCCATTTCCTCCCTGTGAGCATCCAGTTTAGTTTCTACCCCCATTCTGACCCCCTCTATCTGCTGCCCCATTTGTTTAACTTCCCTTTCCGCTATGTCCCTCATGTCCCTCAATTTGCCTTCCATTCTGTTTTCTAACCCCTCTAACCCATTTTTCACTCCCTCTATCTGATTCTCCTGGGCAGCCATTCTATTTTCTACCCCCTCTAACCCATTTTTCACTCCCTCTATCTGATTCTCCTGGGCAGCCATTCTATTTTCTACCCCCATTAACCCATTTTTCACCTCTTTTATCCCGTTGTCTAACCCCTCACCGGTACCCCTCGCTTCGCACGTGAGATGTCGCGGCCAATTGTTACGGACACGACTTTGATGTTATGGTGGGCCGAGCGGAATGGCCGCCGTGTTCGCACAAGTTACCCGATTATACTCGAACCTTGGCCGAGTCGCGCTACGCTAAATCAATGAAGGAAAAGGACACAACGGCTGGGATTAAGGCAACGACACAAGGGGTACGGTTCTCAAGACCTCCGGAGGAGGTTATATTAGTTCGGAACGTTTAGATTACAGGGATGAGAGGTACAGCATAGTAAGGTGGGCACTTATACACGGTCTTATATTAGCCCCGACAGACCACAGATAAACAGGACAAAACTGACTCACACGGGGATTGATGGCAAGGAAGGCGGGTAGTCGATGGCTCAAGGTGCACCTTGGCTCAGGGCAGAATCGACCCGGTCCGGTCCAGAGATGCGGGAGGTCTCTCAGCGCTCGGAGGTCGCGACTTGTCTTTCCAAGCTGGGGGCGCATCTGACATCACGTCCGGTAAGTCGCTGCGTATATCCGGCGGGGAGTGACACTCCCTCGGCTAGTTAGCTCCGCCCCAGATGGAATCGGTCCGCCCTTCTTATTGGGTGCGGGGGGGTTACCGGCTCCGCCCCTGACGAGGAGCTGACAGCCAGCCCCTTCGTGGTAACCCCGTGGAGCGCATGGGCAATGGCGGCTAACCACGCCGGAGTGAGGACGCACACTCCCCGCGCCGCGCCGCCCCCAATCTCCTCTGTTGTTGTAGTTGTTGTTGTTGTTGTTGTTGTTGTTGTTTCATGGGGAAGATGGGAGGAGGTATGGGGAGGTCCTAAACTCACTACTGGTGCCATACAATCACATTCTGGTGCAACGAAGAGTCAGAATTAATGGAAACGAGTCCTTAACTGACATAGACTACGAATAACTAGCAAGATGTCCGAAAGTTGTCTACGTGAGATGCGGTGGACCTGGGCACGACATTTAATGGGGGAAATAGGGGAAGGTCGGTTCTACAGAGTGTTATTTACAGGCAATGGGACTAGGGAATGGGGGATTGGGGATAGTTGGGGAGTATTGGGGAAATAGGGGAATATTTACAAGCGGATATGGAGGCCAAATGCCATATCCGCAACAATATATATATATATATATATATATATATACACCCCACCGGTCAAAAGTTTTATAACACCTCAATTTTTACAGTTTTTATTGAAATTTACGCAGTTTAATGTCTCAATGTACTCTGAAATTAAGCATAGAACAAATAAACAATTGGAGATAAAAAAGAAATCATAGAATCATTTTGTTTAACAAAATTTAATTTAAAATTTTGACTCAGCAAAGTAGCCACCTTTTGCAGACATAACCGCCGAACACACTCGTGGCATTCTTTCTACAGTGGCAATCAAATATTGTTCAGGAAGTTCTTCCCAACACTGTTGCAGAAGTTCCCACAAATGTGTTGCACTTGTAGGTTGCTTTGCTTTCACCCTTCTGTCCAGTTCATCCCAAACCAGCTCGATGGGGTTTAAGTCTGGAGACTGTGCTGGCCATTCCATGATTTGAAGCCTACCATCTTGTTCTTTTCCTCGAAGGTAGTTTTGCCAAAGCCTGGAGGTGTGTGTAGGGTCATTATCTTGCTGTCGGATGAATCCCTGACCAACTAGGCGTATACCAGAGGGTATTGCATGGCGCTGCAAAATGCTGTGGTTGCCCTTTTGGTTCAGAGTGCCAGTCACTCTGTGCAAGTCGCCGACTCTGGATCCAGCAAAAGAGCCCCAGACCATCATGCTTCCTCCTCCATGTTTGATAATTGGTGTCAAACACTGAGGAACCATCCTTTCGCCTACTCGACAGCGTTCAAAAACCCTGCGTGGTAAACCAAAGATTTCAAATTTTGATTCATCGGTCCATAGGACCTTCTTCCAGTCTTCAGTAGTCCACTGGCGGTGCTTCATGGCCCAGGCAAGCCTCTTTTTCTTATTTTACCATCTTAGCAATGGCTTTCTTACTGCCACTCGACCTGTCCAACCTGCAGCTCGAAGTCTTCTCTTCACAGTTGAAACTGAGACTTGCTTACTTCGACCAGTGTTAAGCTGTGCTTGAAGCTGTTGTCCTGTGAGCCGCATATCACACAAGCTGTTGACTCTCAGAAACTTGTCTTCTGATTCTGTTGTGGCTTTGGTTCTGCCAGACCTCTTCCTGTCAGAGTTTCCTCCAGTTTCCAAATGCCTTTTGATGGTGTAGGAAACTGTACTCACTGACACATTGGTTTTCTTTGCAATTTCTCTGAAGGAAAGACCTACACTTTTAAGGGTTATAATGGTCTGTCTGTCTTCCTTTGTTAATTGCCTGTTTCTCGCCATTATTATAGCAATATACTACTTCCTGCAGTGCAATATTGTCCAAATAATGCTTCAGAGAGTGTAATAACAGTCTGTTCCAATACTGCTTTTATACAGACAGGGGGTTTGTAATCAAGTAATCAGCAGAGGTTGGGACACCTGTAGGAATTGTTTGCATCAACTTTCAAGGCTTAATTTACATACATTGCTGCAGAACATCTGTAAGTTGTTGACCCATTACTTGTTCCCTGAAGAACCTTTTTTTACAATATAACTGTGCAATTTACATTATTTGCCCGTTTTTGCGAACATAAACTTTGTTTTTAACCTCGAGCAGTGTACTGCTCACCTTTGTACCATTTCAGGTTATTCACTGGACTTGAATTGCTTAAATTTCAATAACAACTGGAAAAATTGAGGTGTTTTAAAACATTTGACCGGTAGTGTATTTATACTAGCATGGCTCGGCTCGCACACAAAGGAACGGGCATGTTTTAGCTGAGGATAATGACTGTACCTGAGTTGCTGTGTTGTCATGATTTACTCCAATCATCATACAAACAATTATTTTGCACAAATGTATTTGTAATATACGTGATATTAAATTTCATTTAAAAAATTGAAGTTGAAGATTTATGCTGAAAAAAAAATTTTTTCAAAATAGTTTTTAAGAAAAACAAAGAAAATTTCAAACATTTTCAAAAAAATACCCTTCGGACATACACACAGGAGACGTAGGTGCATACCAGAAGTTTCGTACGATTTCACAAAAGTTTGAGGGAGAAGTTCCCAGTGACAAGACAACACAGGACAAAGCACACACACACACACACACACACACACATATATGATTTAAAAAGATCTCCAAACAATTTGAAATCAATCATTCGACTGTCCGGAAGATCATCTACAAGTGGAGACGATTCCAAACAACTGCCAAGTTGTTCAGGCCAGGCCACCCCAGCAAGTTCAGCCCGAGAGCAGACCGCAAGATGCTGAAAGAAGTCTCGAAGAACCTCAGAATGTCATCACGGGACCGACATGAAGCTCTTGCCATTGTTGATGTCAAAGTGCACAAGTCTACCATTAGAAAGAGGCTGCACAAATTTGATCTACATGGGAGGTGTGCCAGGAGGAAAACCTTTGCTGTCCAGAAAGAACATCAGGGCAAGTCGAAAGTTTGCCAATGAACACCTAATCAAAGACCAGCACTTCTGGAACAATGTGCTCTGGACAGATGCGTCAAAGGTAGAGCCATTTGGCCACAGTACCAGAAGACATGTTTGGCGAAAATCAAGACAGCATTCGACCACAAGAACCTGATACCAACTGTAAAGCATGGTGGTGGAAATATTATGGTTTGGGGCAGCTTTGCTGGATCAGGGCCTGTGCAGCTCACCATCATAGAATCCACGATGAATTCTTCATTGTACCAGAGGGTGCTTGAGGATAATGTGAGGCCATCTGTCGGAGAGTTGAAGCTCAACCGAAGGTGGACCTTGCAACATGACAATGACCCTAAACAGTCCAGTAAATCCACCAAGGAATGGCTGAAAAGAAAGAAATGGAGGGTTCTGGAATGGCCAAGTCAAAGTCCGGATCTAAATCCCATCGAGATGTTGTGGGGGGATTTGAAACGAGCTGTGCATGCAAGAAACCCCTCAAACATCGCACAGCTGAAAGAATTCTGCATGGAGGAGTGAGCAAAAATTTCTCCCAGTCGATGTCAGCGACTGGTAGACAGTTATAAGAAACGCCTACTTGAGGTTGTTTCTGCCAAAGGGGGCAATACCACCTATTAGAGCCAAAGGTGTACTTACTTTTTCCACATGCGAAATTTGCATTTATGTTTATTTAAATTATACAATGGACTACAAAATGTAAATGTTGAATGATATTTGTTATATTATATCACCTTTATCTATCAATATTGTTGAAATGAAGATCAAATAGCTGTATGTTGAAATATGTTGAAAAAGTCAACACTTTACATAGGGTGTACTTACTTTTTCACGTGACTGTATATATACAGACTTGGCATTTAATATGGAATATTTTTTGTGGGGGTGAACTTACTTTTCAAGATGTCTTAGACCCAAAAGTTCATTGGAATTATGTTGAAATTATTCTAGATTTTGTTACTGTGACCTTTAAAAGAAACAAAAACCACATTTGACATTTCAAAACAAATAAATTGATCCTTGAAAGTGATGTAAACTGATATCGAACTCAATTCATGGACAGTAGTGTGTTGAACTTTGGTACGTTTTCCAGAAGTATCTCTTTATTTTGCACATTAGCCAAAAAAAATTTCAACAAAAGTTAAGTTACGACTGGGATTACGGACAGTAAAATAACAGTTCAGTACTTCGTGTAACCCCCACGAGCATTCAGGAGAGCACGTACACGTTGAGGCATGTTGTTCACGAGATTTGCCAAGGTTTGGACAGGAATCGCTTGCCATGCAGTGACAATAGCCTGCTGCAATTCACGCACAGAGGTCAGCTGCTGGTCCAAGTGGTCGATTTGACACGTTAATTCTGCCCACAAGTTCTCTGTCGGATTCATATCCGGGGACATGGCAGGCCACTCCATATGCTCTACACCACGGTCAGCAAGAAAGTGTTGGATCATGCGAGCACGATGAGGCTGTGCATTGTCATCTTGGAAGACAAAGTTTCCTCGAAAGGCTGCACGAGCAAATGGAAGCAATGTTTCTTCCAGAATGGCCCTGTACTTGAACTGGTTCAGGTTTCCATTCAGAACAACCAGGTCAGTTTTGCCCCCTGCATGAAAAGCAGCCCAAACGGTCACCCCACCACCTCCAGCTTGGACTCTTGGCACTATACAATCTTTGTTGTAGGCTTCATGCACTTGTCTGCGCACTCGGATGCAGCCATCTTGACGATGGACCAGAAATCTAGACTCGTCACTGAAGATCACGTGATTCCAGTGTCCTGGCTGCCATTGACGGTGCTCTCTGGCCCTCTGCAATCGGCGCTGGCTGTGTTGTCTGGTCAGGCGTGGTTTTCTCAGGGGATGCCTGCCACGATAGCCTGCTTGAACCAGTCGTTGGTTGACTAGCCTTCTGGATACAGGCACATTTGTCAGTTGCTGCCACTCAGCCCTAAGCCGATTAGCTGACTTGGTACGGCCATTGCGGACTAACCGGTGCAGCTGGCGATCATCCCTCCTTGTGGTTCTGCGGGGACGTCCTGGCCTCGGTATTGGAGTAGGGACACCCCTCTGAGCATTTCGTTTCAGGATATTTGACACCTGAACTTGAGTGATGCCATACTGCCGAGGAATAGCACGCTGTTTCATGCCGTAATTTAATAAAGCCACCACTCCATGACAAACAGCATTGTCGAGTTGACGAACCATCTCCAGAGGAAGCGGCAATAACTTTTGGAGACGTGCAGCAGTTGTTTTCCACTAATACAGAATGCAACAACCCTTGTATATCCGACTGTGAAGCCAATCATCAAATGCACCTGTCTGTACATTTTGCCACGCCACCTGTGATATAATCCTGTTGTTGACTTCTTGCTGCGACAGACAATCAGTGACATGGTTCTTTTAACAAATAAATCACCAAAGTGTAAAAGAAACTCACCAGATTGATATACTGAGTTAAGAAAGTAAACCCAAGTCAAGGAAAAAAAAATATTCCATATTAAATGCCAAGTCTGTATATGGTGTACATAGTCAGCTCGGCTCGTGTAAGAGCTAGAAATCATATTACAGGATCATAGTTCCTTCAATAATGTTACTTAATATGTGCACCTTGCCAGAGTATGTGGTATTTCATCTAACTCACTTTTTGTGTTTTCTGTTTCCATGGGAATGAATCATCGATTTAGTCTGAAGTGTCATGGATACCCAACAAACACTATTCCGGCATTTATGGCCTCATGAAACTAGTGCTAACACAGACCCTCCCAGCCTCACTCGAGAAGATCATTGTTCTGGACACTGACATCACTTTTGCCACGGACATTGCTGAACTGTGGGTCATCTTGAGAAAGTTTAAAGGTAAAATGCCACCCCACCTAACCTTCTGGGCTGACCAGCTCTCATTTTTCCTTTGACAACCTGAACCTTTGAGCTATCTTTGTTGATACTGGTATTATTGTTTAATGTGTTGAGAAGGGTACTTTAATTCGTGGGTTTGCTTGGGAACTATAGAATTTGTTTCAAATAAATCGAACAATTTAATTTTAAAAAAATAGGATTTTTCATCTCCAAGGACTGCAGGGTCCAAAAAATTGATTTGTACAAAAACATTTTCATTATTCACATTGATTTTGATAAATGGCCAAGAAAAGCATGTATGTATGATTTATAGACGAGTCGAAAATACGCAGATGTCCACAAAAATTTCCGATATGATGGCAC
Source organism: Myxine glutinosa (assembly GCF_964187855.1). Classification (NCBI taxonomy): domain Eukaryota; kingdom Metazoa; phylum Chordata; class Myxini; order Myxiniformes; family Myxinidae; genus Myxine; species Myxine glutinosa. The sequence goes on from NC_136261.1 coordinate 136,498,295, forward strand.
CTGCCACATCCAGAAGCGTTTGCTCTCCTGGGTCTAAGCATAGTCGTGTGTATTAGATAGATTCACAAGGAACATGGATGAAGGAGGAGGCAATTTGGCCCATCAAGCCTATGCTACATCAGCAACAATTAATTAAATCCAACAGTTTATGAAATTAAATCCACTGGTTTGAGGTTGCGGGAGGTGGAAGATTGGGAATGAGACAGGGGGGCAAGCACAGACATAACCAGGGTGTGCTATCGATATTAGCAAGGTGCCCATGCCCACACGGGATTCTAAATGGGGTATGGATGGTGGCGGCAAAAAATGCAAATGGCGTCTTCTGTCATGGAGTCGACAAGCTGGGAGCAATAATTCACATTTATTGCCACATCTGATGCAATTTAAATGCTCTAATGGCGGTGAAGTGCTCCATTTGAAACTGTTTGGTCGATATATGTAGCTTTTTGATGCCGAGGGTACGTAATAAAAACTTGTATTGGTGTCAAAGACAGTGTCCAATTGCAAATTAATAGTAGAATAACATCCAGTGCCTGAGTCACTTTTGCATCCCATCCCACACCAATGGTAGCACCAAGTTAAAAACGGTAACAAATCGATGGCCAAGGATGCAGACAGTGTGGGGGGCATCAAGAAAAATTGATTTAGGCAAAAATATTTTCATTATTCACGTTAACAAATGCCCACACAAAGCAAGCATAAACTCCACGGACGTGGATGATGTTCCAAGTAACTTGGCGAAATGTCATGAGATTCTGTTGATTGGCGAGGCTAGGTGCACTGTGATTGGCTCATGGCAAGTGATAACAATACACTCACTCTTCCTGAACCTGTTTCCTTGTTTTTATAATTCCAATAATTAAAAGATTAGAGCTACCTACAAACAACGCAACAAGAAGGGTGCCTGAGACCATTGGCTTGCTACTTCTGTTCTATTTACCCTGCTTATGCAATGAGAGGGATATATATATATATATATATATGTATATATATATATATACAGTATATATATATATATACAGTATATATATATATATATATATATATATATATATATATATATATATATATATATATATATATATATATATATATATATATATCTACATGAACCTTTAAATATCAACAATAACACTGCGTGTAGTAAATGTGTGAACTTATTTGTGGACAATAGTGTCCTCACTGTCAGACAAAACGGTCACGGATGGTCACTTGAACCTTCAATGGTCACTTCATAGCACAGCTGTTGAACAGCCGTTTTGACTGTCAGTGATTAGCCAAGGGGTACAGGATGATTTTAATGAGCTGCACGTGATGTCTTGATATTGGCTTTAAAAAGGCCAGTGCAAAATGGGCATTTTGACCGAAAAATTTGACCATTTTGACCAACTTCAAAAAGACCGAAAACGCAAAAGAAACTTATCACTTGTTTGAAATGTAATAAAATTGTAACAGTTCAAAATAAAACAAACCAACAATTGCTAATTGAAACATTGGCATTTTATTCATGACGTGTCAAGTTTTTGACCAAGATACACCATCTCATCAGTTTGTTCTACAGTACAGAACAGCACAGGGTGCAATGTCAGTCCCCTTTCAATAGCGTGTGTGGCCACCATTGTTTTGGATACAGGCAGTGGATCGTCGGCGTATACTGCCTACCAGTCTTTGGATGGATTGCTGCTGGATTCTGTCCCACTCAGTCCTCAATGTCGGAAGCAGCTCTGCCTGTGTCCTGGCCCTGCCAACTACGCGTCTCCCAAACTCATCCCACAGGTGCTCTATGGGATTCAGGTCAGGGGAGAGCGCAGGCCACTGCATGGTGTTGATGTTCTCGCCTTGGAGAAATGCAGTGGTAAAGCGAGCAGCATGGGGACGA
>NC_136261.1:136505173-136615173 GCF_964187855.1 Myxine glutinosa
CCACTGAGCTATTGAGTGTCCGGGATATCCTCAGAGATTTCTCACACTAACACTGCGAGCTTTATAATGGCCGATGTCTTACGTGCCTGCTAGGCAGACCCCGGATGTGAGTGTATGTATGTGTTTGTAAGTGTGTGAAAGTGCATTGAAGATGAACTCATCTAACAATTTAAGGAACAGGAAGTAAAGTCCTGTGTGGGGCTAGTGTGAAAAAATTCTGACTCAACCCGGGACTCGAACCCAGGAACCTCATCACTTATGCAGTGACAGCCCACTGAGCTATTGAGTCTCTGGGATATCCTCAGAGATTTCTCACACTAACACTGCAAGCTGATGTCTTACGTGCCTGCTAGGCAGACCCCGGATGTGAGTGTATGTTTGTGTATGTAAGTAGTGCACCCATACAAAAGTAAGTACACCCATACATTTATCACTACTTCAAATACCTAAAATTAGAATCAGGTGCACCAGCTCCGGTGCAAATGATTAGAACTCCGTTAGAGAGGATCTTGGAGGAACCTGTCTTATTTAAACCTCAGACATTTCGTTTGGTTTGCTCTTTGTTGTTGAAGTGTGCGGCGTCACCATGCCTAGATCAAAAGAGCTCTCTGAGGCCTTCAGAAAGAAGTTCATAGATGCCTACGAGTCTGGGAAGGGATTTAAAAATATCTCCAAACAATTTGAAATCAATCATTCGACTGTCCGGAAGATCATCAAGTGGAGAAGATTCCAAACAACTGCCAACTTGTTCAGGCCAGGCCGCCCCAGCAAGTTCAGCCCGAGAGCAGACCGCACGATGCTGAAAGAAGTCTCGAAGAACCCCAGAATGTCATCACTGGGCCTACAGGTAGCTCTTGCCACTGTTGATGTCAAAGTGCACGAGTCTACCATAAGAAAGAGGCTGCACAAATTTGATCTACGTGGGAGGTGTGTCAGGAGGAAACCTTTGCTGTCCAGAAAGAACATCAGGGCAAGACTAAAGTTTGCCAATGAACACCGAGTCAAAGACCAGCACTTTTGAAACAATGTGCTCTGGGCAGATGAGTCAAAGGTAGAGCTATTTGGCCACAGTACCAGAAGACATGTTAGGCAAAAACCAAAGACAGCATTTGACCACAAGAACCTGATACCAACTGTAAAGCATGGTGGTGGAAATATTATGGTTTGGGGCAGCTTTGCTGCATCAGGGCCTGGGCAGCTCACCATCATATAATCCACTATGAATTCTTCATTGTACCAGAGGGTGCTTGAGGATAATGTGAGGCCATCTGTCGGAAAGTTGAAGCTGAACCGAAGGTGGACCTTGCAACATGACAATGACCCAAAACATACCAGTAAATCCACCAAGGAATGGCTGAAAAGAAAGAAATGGAGTGTTCTGGAATGGCCAAGTCAAAGCCCGGATCTAAATCCCATCGAGATGTTGTGGGGGGATTTGAAACGAGCTGTGCATGCAAGAAACCCCTCAAACATCGCACAGCTGAAAGAATTCTGCATGGAGGAGTGGGCAAAAATTTCTCCCAGTCGATGTCAGAGACTGGTAGACAGTTATAAGAAATGCCTACTTGAGGTTTTCTGCCAAAGGGGGCAATACCACCTATTATAGCCAAGGGTGTACTTACTTTTTCCACATGCGAAATTTGCATTTATGTTTATTTAAATTATACAATGGACTTCAAAATGTAAATGTTTAATGATATTTGTTATATTATATCACCTTTATCTATCAATATTGTTGAAATTCAGATCAAATAGCTGTATGTTGAAATATGTTGAAAAAGTCAAAACTTTACATGGGGTGTACTTACTTTTTCACGTGACTGTATGTATATATATATATATATATATATATATATATATATATATTGTTGCGAATATGGAATTTGGCCTCCATATCCGCTTGTAAATATTCCCCTATTTTCTCCGATACTCCCCAACTCTCCCTTACCCCATTCCCTAGTCCCATTGTCTGTAAACAACACCCATTAGAGCCGATCTTCCCCTTCATCCCCCCATTAAATGTCGTGCCCAGGTCCCCGCACCACACGTAGACAATTATAGGACATCTTGCTAGTTATTCTTAATCTATGTCAGTTAAGGACTTGTTTCCATTAATTATGACTCTTCGTTGCACCAGAATGTGATTATATGGCACCTGTTAGGAAGTTTAGGACCTCCCCATACCTCTCCGCATCTCTTCCCCATGAAGAAGCGCCAACTACAACAACAACAACAAAAGAGGGGGGCGGCGCGGTGACGGCATGGGGAGTGGGCGTCCTCCTTCCGGCTCGGTTAGCCGCCATTGACCACGCGCTCCACGGGGTTACCACGAAGGGGCTCCCTGTCGGCCCCTCGTCAAGGGCGGAGCCGGTAACCCCCGCACCCAATGAGAAGCCATGGGCCGATGCCATCTGGGGCGGCGCTAACGAGCCGAGGGCGTGTCACTCCCCGCCGGATATACGCGGCCCCGCGCCGGACGTGACGTCAGATGCGCCCCGAGCTTGGAAGGACAAGACGCCACCCTCCCGAGCGCTGAGCGACCTCCCCGGCATCTCCACCAAAGTCGCGACCCACGAGCGCTGAGCGACCTCCCCGCATCTGCTGGACACCACCGTACGTGATTCTGTCCCTGAGCCAGGTGCACCTGAGCCATCGACTGCCGCTTTCCTTGCCATCAAATCCCGTGTGAGTCAGCGTTGTCCCGTTTATCTGTGGTCTGTCTAGGGTTAATATAAGAGTGTGTCTAAGTGCCTGTCTTCCTATGCTGTCCCTCTTGTAGTTGTAATCTAACCTTTTTCCGTACGAATATACTTGAGAACTGAACCCCTGGTGTCGTATTGTGTCATTATAATCCAGCCGGGTGTCTTCTTTTTCTTATTGAGCCAGCATAGCGCGATTAGTCAACCCCGGGTGCAATCGGGGTAACTTGTACGGATACGGCGGCCATCCCGCTCGGCCCACCATACCATCAAAGTCGTATCTGTAACAATTGGTGTCGGGAGTGAGATTCGAGGCCCGACCAAATTTTGAAAAAAAAAACGAATAGAGGAAAAAAAAAATTTGGTCAAAATTTGGAGCGGCCGAAATTTGTTTTGTTTTACGAAACTCGAATTTTGCAAGTCGCGCTATGGCGGATCAAGACGGCTGGGGTCCGGTAGGGGAGAGTGAAGCAGGGTCGGTCCAGGACCAAATTGAGACACGTGAGGAGAGCGAAACAGCGGGGGTAGCAGACGCGCGAAATGGCGCCTCGCACATAGCTACGGCGGCCGCACCCGCTGCACAAGTGGGAGGGATGGCCCAGATGCAGGTCCTCATGGAGCAATTTATGGCGCAAATGCAGGCGTCCCTCAAACTGCAGAGTAACCAATTGGGGAACCGGATGGATGCTCAGGGTGAGCGATTGGAGGGCCAAATGGGGGTAATGGGAAACCAAATGGGGGTAATGAGGGACGAAGCGAGGGGTACCGGTGAGAAGTTAGACAATAATTTTGAGGAGTTAGACAAGAAAATTGGGAAGTTAGACAATAATTTTGAGGAGTTAGACAAGAAAATTGGGAAGTTAGACAATAATTTTGAGGAGTTAGACAAGAAAATTGGGAAGTTAGACAATAATTTTGAGGGGTTAGACAACGGGATAAAAGAAGTGAAAAATGGGTTAACGGGGGTAGAAAACAGAATGGCCGCTCAAGAGAATCAAATGGAAGGGATGCAAAAAGGGTTAGAGGGGTTAGAAAACAGTATGGAAGGCAAATTGAGGGACATGAGGGACCAAGCGGAAAGGGAAGTTAAACAAATGGAGCAGCAGATAGAGGGGGTCAGAATGGGGGTAGAAACCAAACTGGATGCTCACAGGGAGGAAATGGAGCAGATGAGGGTGGCATCTGGGCAGGAGATGCAAGTGATGGGAGAGGAGATCCGAAGAGGAGTGAGTGAGGAGGTCGGAGGAGTGCGCGAGGAGGTGAGGCACTGTGAGGAGCACATGGAAAAGGAGGTGAGAAAGGGGACTGTAAAGTTACAAGGGGGCATAGAGGTCCTGACGCAGGAGGTGGAACAGCTGACGGAGGGACAAAAAGGACTAACGGAGCAGGTTCAAAGGAACACTGCGGTATTAGGAGGGTTAAAAGCGACACAAAACGACATAAAAAACGACTTGATAGCGACAAAGAGGGAATGTCAGATGGTACGTGAGGGACTGACAACGAGGTTGGACGAGGTGATAGAGGTAATGGAGACGAAGGACCGGCAGGTGAGGACGCACCTGGAAACGGTCAAGGTAGCCTTAGAGGATGAGCTTGAGGAGACGTACCGGGGAATAAAAGAGGTGAGGCACAAATTAGAAGAAGTGGAAGAAGGGATGAGCGAAATTAAGAAGCGACGGAGAGGGGATAACAAGGAGATAAAAGAGGAGATAAAAGAATTGGTCCAAAGTCTGTGTTTGGATCGTGATGTGCTCATTAACCGGATGAGGGATTCGCAGGTGATGGAGGAGAAGCGAAGAGGAAGAGGACCTGGTGTAAGTGGTGACCAATATGGTCGTGCGTATGATGCGCCAGGGGATTTAAGGAGCTTGGGGGTCGAGATGGACCCGGGTGTTCGTGAGAGGCCGTTGGTGAAGTGTGCGACAGGTCTGGTGTGCGAAAGTGGAGGTGTGCAAGAAAGTCCGACTCTGGGGTGTGTGAGGAAAAAGTGCGTGCCAAGGAGTGAGTGTGCTGGCGAGAGTGAGTCGGTCGTAGCGCGTGTGCGAGGGAGCCCGTGGAAGCGCGGTGTGGTGAGTGTTACAGAGGGTGTGACGGGAGAGTGTGCGCAAGAGTGTGCGCGAGAAAGGTGTGTGACGGACAGGTGCATGAGGAAAGAGTGCGCTGTCAGAAGTAAGGAAGAGTGTCCACCTGTGGTGAGTGTTACAGAGGGTGTAACGGGAGAGTGTGCGCGAGAAAGGTGTGTGACGGACAGGTGCATGGGGAAAGAGTGTGCTGTCAAGAGTAAGGGTGAGTGCGCTGTCAGGAATGGAGGTGAAAGTAGTGAGAGTGACATGGAGCGTGAGTTAGTTGTGACAGGTGAGCGAGGATGTACACCTGGAATAGAAGGATGCACACCTGGAATGGTAGAGCGTGAGTGGGAATGCACGCTGGAGTTGGTGGTGAGGCACGTGGTTGGGTGTGCGAATGAGAGCACACCTGTGATTGTCACAGAGGAGGTGACCGAGGAGGGGGCGCGAAGAGGTGTTTTGGTGAGGTGTGCTACGAACGAATGTGTGCCAAAATGTTCGGTGGTCAGGTGTGTGACCAAGGCTGTGAGTGGAATGAGGGTACCTGGGTGTGTAAGGAAGGGTACGAGGAGCATGGGCACGGCTGGATGTGTGAGCAAGGAACGGGCTGCGGGATGTAAGCATGCAGGTGAAGCATCGACGTTAGACGGGGTAGAGTTTAGAACGACTTATAGCCGAATCGGGCCCTCGGTGCGTGCCGGGCCTCGCTTTGAACGGCCGCGTCCAGGCTCCACTAGGCGGAGCTGGCAGCCCGATAGAAAGGGTCGTTATGGCGACCACGTTTTGTTGAGACGTGCCGGCAGGTCGAGATCGGGACATTGGATGGTTCCGTGCCGAGATGGTGCGTGGGATCTCGGCCCGGGTAAACCTCCTTCCCTGCACCGAGTGCTGGACGCATCCAGCCGCTGGCACAAAACAACCAGCATCCATTGTTTGGCTTTACGAAGCCGGGCTTTGGACAGGAATTGGCGCACCGAGAGGTATTAGTGAGTCGACTGGGTGATGAGGTTAGTGTTTTGGCCCCGAAATTAGAGAAAAGCAAAATTTGATGATTGGCAAAGGATTGGCAGTAGGGATTGGCAGATGATGGGCAGTGATTGGCAAATTTTTAATTTGTTGAAATTTGGTAAGCAAAATTGATAGTGAGAGACCCCCGATGTGGTGGGATGGCAAATCCACCATCCCTCACAGGTGGGGCAAAGGAGCAATAGTTTATGGGGTGTATGGCAGTGAAAACTAGCCCGGGTGGGTTAGGATATTGATAGGGATCTAGAGAAGATGACCTTAGGTAACGTTAAGGTTAGTTAGTGACTGATACCTGTAGTGGGGACGCAGGCAGATTAGTGTGGATTATAATGACGAGGGAGCGCAATAGTTTAAAGGGACGACTGGGAAGCGCAAGTTTCAGAAGGGAGTAGTTAGCTGAGATGATGCCGTGTTTGTGAGAATTGAACAGGTGTGATTGCACAGGGGTGCAATTGGACAGGTGTGTGGAGCAGTGTATGAGTAGTGAGTGTGTGGATCAGCGCGAATGCGCTTGGGGAGAGAAGGGTGCAGGTGGCACCAGGTGTGAGAGCACAGGGTGCAAGTACAGGTGTGTGGAGAGAGTTGGAGTAAGTGGTATGGAGTGGTGTGCGTGGTGCGAAGGTGTGGATGGGGGAAGAGTGGACCCCTTTCACGAGTACCCGGGGCGGGTAGTGTAAGTGTTAGGTAGAGGGTACAGGAAAATTGTGGTTGGATATTGGCATTTGTGGTGCGGTTGCAGAATGGTGTTGTGAATGGGTGCATTAGTGTTGTGGAAATGGCTGGGCGTGTAGCCTGTTAGTGTGTGTAGTTGGTTGGGCACTCCACCACTGTGAGGATGTCGGCCAGGTGAGGCCGCAGGTGGGCTCTGGGAGCCGGTAGTTGTGAGTGGGTGCCTGAGGATCCCGGGTGTGGATCGGGCAGCCCAGTGCCAGAGAGGGCACGGAGTGGGGAGAGAGCCAGAGGGCCTTCCCCTGGTAGTTAGGTTAGGGTAAGGAGCAGGTAAGCTCGGAGGCAACTGCAGTGGTGGAGGGGTGCAGGTGGGTAGACCCACTGGGAGAGGTACACGCCACAGCCCAGAAATTGTACGAGGGCACCGGGAGATGAATCGGGGGAGTGAGACCCCAAATTGAAGAGCACCACAGTTTGGCCAATGGGAATTGGTTTTTAGAACCCATAGTGTAAGAGGGCCAATGGGCTGGCCGGAGAAAGACCCCGGGTAGTGTAAAGTTGTTAAAGTCATTTAGGAAATAGTTAGGATTGATGAACCTGTCGCACCATACGCAGCCACTTACCTGTGGTGATGATGATGACTCCACACCTGTGTTTTCTTTGTTTGTGTTGCAGAAATGAGAATTGCTGTTGGATTTGTGAGACGCATCACGACGTGGATGAGACATTGGGGTGATTCCATCTCTCCCTCCCTAGGAGGGACTGATGATGAATTGGTGATGGCAAATTTTGATGTGCAGTTGGAGATGGCAAATTTTGATGAGAGTTGAAAATGGCAAATTTGATTGGTTAGGAGGGAGAGAAGACGAATTTGGTTTATGGGAGGAACGGGGAAGACAGTAGGGATGTTGTCGATTTGTAAAGTAGATGTTTATGGGTAGTGTTGTGTTTTGTGGATACAGTAAGGGGTAAGGGAGGGGCCATGTAGGTTACCTGGTGGGGGGGGGCGTACGATAGGAACGTACCTGTCTCACCTGGTTCCCATGTGCCCCCAATGTGCATCATCTTGTATTGCGTGCACTTTTGCGCCCTTACCACCTTACTCACTTGTTTCTTCTGTTGTCTCCCACCTCCGAGGATCTGGCTTTGGGGTAGAGAGAGAGGAGAGAGAGGTGCTGGCGACGCAGTTGTGGGCCTGCACTTTCGCTGTTCGCTGCCTGGATCGGTACACCATATGGACCGCAATGTTTGTGGCCACCCACAATGGACCGCAGTTCGTTGGCGGCCAAGCACCACCCGGGGATGGACCTATGGATCAACGTGGCACCTATGCCATACAGGTGAACCACTAATAGTTAACACCACCAAGTGCACCACAAGAAGAGCAAGAGACACCTGCAGGGTTAGGGGTTGTTGAAGTTATTTTTATTCCAATGAACAATGGTGACTGCACCGATTGGTGGTGGGGTGGTGCTGTTGGTGCTCGGGAAAGGGTGCTCTGCACGTTATTAAAGGCCGTCGGCCACAGAGCACTCGTGGGTTGGTGTATCGATGTTGGCAAGCGCGCTCTCTCTATGCATAACATCTGCATGTGTTCCTCCAAAAACAGGTCCTGGATCGTAGTGTAAATAGCAGCGTAGTCTTGTAAATAATGCTCCCTACCGGCTGTATGTTTAGTTTGAGAATTCTTTCCGGATTCGGTTATCCTGTGGGTGTGTTTCTGTGAGGAGAAGGGTGCAACGTCGCAGGGGGACATATTTACTCATTTGTGAATATCTGTAAAACTGTCGCACTCAGGGTAGAGTTAATAGTAGAGGGAACTACATTGCGTGCCACACTAAAGTAGGTAAAAATTTATCGGGTCGGGACGCCCCGAGGGTAGAGAAGGGTGCAATGTTGCGAATATGGAATTTGGCCTCCATATCCGCTTGTAAATATTCCCCTATTTTCTCCGATACTCCCCAACTCTCCCTTACCCCATTCCCTAGTCCCATTGTCTGTAAACAACACCCATTAGAGCCGATCTTCCCCTTCATCCCCCCATTAAATGTCGTGCCCAGGTCCCCGCACCACACGTAGACAATTATAGGACATCTTGCTAGTTATTCTTAATCTATGTCAGTTAAGGACTTGTTTCCATTAATTATGACTCTTCGTTGCACCAGAATGTGATTATATGGCACCTGTTAGGAAGTTTAGGACCTCCCCATACCTCTCCGCATCTCTTCCCCATGAAGAAGCGCCAACTACAACAACAACAACAAAAGAGGGGGGCGGCGCGGTGACGGCATGGGGAGTGGGCGTCCTCCTTCCGGCTCGGTTAGCCGCCATTGACCACGCGCTCCACGGGGTTACCACGAAGGGGCTCCCTGTCGGCCCCTCGTCAAGGGCGGAGCCGGTAACCCCCGCACCCAATGAGAAGCCATGGGCCGATGCCATCTGGGGCGGCGCTAACGAGCCGAGGGCGTGTCACTCCCCGCCGGATATACGCGGCCCCGCGCCGGACGTGACGTCAGATGCGCCCCGAGCTTGGAAGGACAAGACGCCACCCTCCCGAGCGCTGAGCGACCTCCCCGGCATCTCCACCAAAGTCGCGACCCACGAGCGCTGAGCGACCTCCCCGCATCTGCTGGACACCACCGTACGTGATTCTGTCCCTGAGCCAGGTGCACCTGAGCCATCGACTGCCGCTTTCCTTGCCATCAAATCCCGTGTGAGTCAGCGTTGTCCCGTTTATCTGTGGTCTGTCTAGGGTTAATATAAGAGTGTGTCTAAGTGCCTGTCTTCCTATGCTGTCCCTCTTGTAGTTGTAATCTAACCTTTTTCCGTACGAATATACTTGAGAACTGAACCCCTGGTGTCGTATTGTGTCATTATAATCCAGCCGGGTGTCTTCTTTTTCTTATTGAGCCAGCATAGCGCGATTAGTCAACCCCGGGTGCAATCGGGGTAACTTGTACGGATACGGCGGCCATCCCGCTCGGCCCACCATACCATCAAAGTCGTATCTGTAACAATATATATATATATATATATATATATACGTATATATATATATATATATATTATATATATATATATATATATATATATATACACACACACATACACACACATACACACATCTTCAAAGAAAACAATGCAGAGGGAAAACTGAAGCACAAGCCCTTTACATGTACTATCTCTTCGACTCAGAAAATATTTTTGTATTAAAAGGTGTAATGATCATGACATCATGACAAAGCTGAACATACGCACTTTTGGTCTCTAACCCTAAAAGGTACATGGTCAATGTCATACAAAGTAATCTTATCGAAAGAATGCCTGCGTGGGGCTCGTGTCCGTGTTATTCACTCTTCAAAACACTGCTCATTTTTCAGAATACATTTCATAAAGCTTCATTTATTTTGTGTTCAGGTGAACAAATCATCGGACTTGTGGAAAATCAGAGTGACTGGTACCTTGGCAACCTCTGGAAGAACCACAAACCATGGCCTGCATTGGGAAGAGGCTTCAATACAGGTCTATCCATAACTACACAGACATTTCTTTCTCGCATTTCTCCTTATCCACATAACTGACTTTCAAGCTTGCACAAATTCAAATAAGAAGGCCATGTGGTGTGGTGTGTGTACATTCCGATCCATTACACCACACACCTGCGCAGAGTCATTCACTTTGTTAAGGGGATAATAACATATTTCCTTTGCAAAAGGGGCAAATCCGCTGAAATTGAAGGGAGAAAGGGTTAGCTGTGTGACTGCATGTAGTATTGGACTTTCACAACAAACACATCTTTGACTCTCCTGATTAGTGTCATTTTCCATTTGGTTTTATGCTTTTTGCTTACATTCTCAATTCACAGAAGATCTGCAAGCTCAATTTTCTATCTTCATTGCAAAGCGGCTTCCCACCAATACAAACAGCTTTGTCTTGTATGCAAGTTTGCTTTACGAAAGTGTGTGTGTGTGTGTGTGTGTGTGTGTGTGTGTGTGTGTGTGTGTGTGTGTGTGTGTGTGTGTGTGTGTTGTATGTGTGTGCATTGTGTACATATAAATATGTATATATATGTATATATATATATGTATATCTGCAGTATATATATATCAAATGAATCCATTTTTTAGTTCTCCAACCTTTAATGAGCAAACAAACAACTGCTCGACGTTTCGATCAGCAACACGGGCAAACGTGCATCCATTGACCTTTCTCAAGAGTAAAGTAAAACAAGTCTATACCCTCCCTTATATAAGGGAAAAAGGGGTGGGGACACCGAACCACCAATCAATGACATTCTGGAACAACTCGTGCCATTCAAATGTAAACCGTACATCAAAACCGTAGCACCACTGAAACCACACCTTGGGATGTTACATCAAAACAACCGTTAAATCACACGTTGAATCAAACAAAACGGAGCATAATTGAAATAAGTAGAACGTATCATTATTTAATCTTGTTGGTGAAAGCCATGGGGGGAACATCGCCAAGCAATCCCGGCTTAACACCAAACTTCTGGAACAGACCGAAGTTACCAAGGCCCATCTATGGTTTAACCATCGCTGCTTGGAGCAGGACGTTCTTACGGAGTCTCTCTGCTTCAGACCCCCAATGGCAGGTTGGAACGCTTCGCAGATCATGCGTGCCGCAGGACGGAAATTCCTCCGTCTGTACATATTGACGTGTCATCATCGCCTTACGAAGCTTGCTGACCGGGTACGACGAGTTTCGGATTCAATTCACCCTGTACTATCTGGTGAGTTATGGTTTCGGGTAGAACAGAGAGACCGCATTATCGCCAGAACACCAGAACATCGGTTGGGAAGCGACATCGGAACAAGTTTGCAGCTTTGAGGGCGGAAGCCGGACGGGACACAAGCACCTGCCAGGACACAAACTCCGTACAAGACGAAGACTCCATCTGGAACCGAGAGGTGATTCACCTTTCTTGTAAACAATTAACGGAATCACAAATCGGTTTGTTACAGAAAGGTTTAAACTTTGCGCTCACACCACGGTTTATTCCTAATGACGTCATTGTGTCTCGGGTTGAGTCATCCATCACGGAGCTCTCTGACAACATTAAAAACGAGGTGAGATCACGTGTGGCTTCTCTTTTACTTCGTCCTCTGTGCCCAACCCGCAACGATTCCAATCTCAACTGGGTACAACGACGGACTTTACAAGAATTACGTAGGATGGATGACTTGGCGATTTTGCCGGTGGACAAAGGACGTGCAGCAGTTTTGATGGATCGGCATACGTACAATGAGAAGATGCATGACTTGTTGGCGGACACATCGACCGATGAGCAGCTTCCCTCGGATCCAACCAAAATGGAGGAACGTAGGTTGAACTCTCTGCTCGCTGAAATGAAAAGAACAGGTCGACTGTCGGCGACACATTACAAACAATTATACAGTAGCAGTGGAGTTGCCCCCAGGGCATACAGGCTTCCGAAAGTACACAAGGAAGGGGTTCCTCTACGTCTCATTGTCTCATGCATCAATGGACCATCATATGCTTTGTCCAAGTTTCTTTCTGACATTCTCAGGCATTTGGTGGGAAAAACAGAGCGAACTTTGCGCAACAGCTCGGATTTTGCTCAGATTTTGCTTTGCAAACGTACCATTCCATCCCTCATAACACAGCCAAGTGTATGGTATCGTTACGTGGACGACACGTTTGTCATCTGTCGCAGCGAGTCAACTGGTAACACACATGAGTCTATTGGGCAGACCTTTCCTTCCATCAGTTTCATCCTTGAAAAGGAACGGAATGGATCCATCGCCTTCCTGGACACCTGGGTGACAAGGGGTCCAAGAGGAAATTTGAACATCACTGTTTACAGGAAACCAACTCACACTGACCGGTACTTGGATTTTGACTCTTGCCATCCCATGGACCACAAACGAGCTGTTGTGCACACCCTCCTTAAAAGAGCACGTGATTTACCATCGACAATCAAAGATAAAAGGAGAGAGGTAAAACATCTACAAGCTGTGCTGAAGACCAATGGCTACCAGGACAGATTATTACCAAAAAGGGATGCGATCTTGACGAAGCTTCGCAACAGGTCTTTCACACAGGTACAACCAAAAGGTTATTATGTTTTGCCTTATGTGCCAGGGGTGTCCCAAAGGATTGGCAGAGTGTTAAAATTGGCAGGTGTGAGGGTAAGTTACAAACCTATTTTCACCATGAAACAGGCACCAATGCATGTTAAGGATAAGCTTCCAAGGACTGACCGGGCAGGGGTGGTATACAGGGTTCCCTGTGTTTATGGGGCTGAATATATTGGTGAGACAGGAAGAACATTAAGACAACGTGTCAATGAGCACCGCAAGGCCTTCGAGTGCAACTTTCCAAAGAGATCTCCCATTGCCAAACATGGTCTTAAGGCTGGCCATGTTCCCCTTTGGGATAATGCCAGCATTTTGTGGGCAACCCCCAGAAAACGAAGAAGGAGGATTTTGGAGGCATGGCATGTGGAGGAGTCTGTGGTGTTGCTCACAGAGGAGGTGTTGGATTTACCACTAGCTTTAGGCCCTCTCATGCGGAAACATACCAGGGAAACTGCGTCACCAAACATAGAAATTATTACGAATCATGTTGTTTATTTTTCATCAACTTATTTGAATTATGCTCCGTTTTGTTTGACTCAACGTGTGATTTAACGGTTGTTTTGATGTGACATCCCAAGGTGTGGTTTAAGTGGTGCAACGGTTTTGATGTATGGTTTAAATTTGAATGGCACGAGTTGTTCCAGAAGGGCATTGATTGGTGGTTCTGTGTCCCCATCCCTTTTTCCCTTATATAAGGGAGGGTATAGAGTTTTTTTCTTCACTCTTGAGAAAGGTCAGTGGATGCACGTTTGTCCACGTTGCTGATCGAAAGGTCGAGCAGTTGTTTGTTTGCTCATTACAGGTTGGAGAACTAAAAATGGATTCATTTGATTTTAATCGCAACCGCAATTCATTACTTAATATATATATATATATACAGTATATATATATATATATATATATATATATATATGTATATATATATATATATATATATATATATACGTATATAGATTTTTTTTTTTTTTTTTTTTTTTTAATGTCAGGGGGGTAGAGTGATATCTGGAGCCAGATAGATCTGTATAGGTAGGTATCCGACTGTCGTGACAGGGAATCTACCTTGTAATAAGTTCTATGGTTAGCCCGGTTTGTCGATATAAGCTGTATTGATGTCCCCGCTACGAGGGAGCAGGGCGTGCTAAATAGTGCAGGGATTATGGATAAGATCCCTTTGTTCATCGTCCCCTCTGTCATCAAAACTGTGTCCCTTATGGCAACGCACTCATTTAAACACTTAGATAGGTCCTTCGTGCACACATTAATTAATTCCCCTCCCTTACCACAACGACTTTGGAAAACAGGCAGAAAGCCAGGCCGGGGCACCGCCGATGGGGCCGCAGCCAGCCACACCACCAGCTGGCCGAGCAACCAGCCTCGTGGCAGGCTGGGAGCCACGCTCAGGGAGCGGGTGATTGGTTGGAGCGGGAGGCACTCGACAAATGGGAGAAAGCCAGCAAGTGTGAACGTTCTAGAGGTCGAGAGACGAGGCTCTGGTTGGAGAAAGAAAGGCCTGACGTCACAAGGCGAGCAGTAAAACTGCCGGCTCACCGGGATTGCGCTCTCTTCTCTGCTGGCCTGTGCTGATTCGTGTCCTTCCTTCCTCCCACGCTCTTTCCGTTCCTGTCTCTTTGTGCTTGTGCTCTCTGCGCTGGGATTGGATATCGCGTTATTCGTGGTGCGTGGTGCTTGGAGCGGTCCTTCTCGGTGGTTTCGGAGCTTGGAGTGGTGCTGGGGCCTCGTGTGCAATCGACTCGGAGCTTGGAGCTGTGCGGGCCGCTCGGGGCCTGGCGAAGCATGCGAGCGAGGCGGACGGAGAGTTCCTTCGCGCCGGAGCTCAGAGCCGTGTTGGATGGCGGACACTGCACTACTGACAGATAAGCTCGCACCCACGAACCATTACACGACGAGACATTTCCTTTCGTAATTCATTTTCCTTTGTGGCGTATTCGAAGTCTGTGTGTGGGATCCCAATTTAGGACTTTATTTCATCATCACGTTTCATCATATCGGGTTCCGTTTAATAAATCCTTATTTGTGTACATTTAATACCCTGGATTCCCGTTTGAGTTCGTTCCCTCTCCAGATAAGCGCCTCTGCTTCTTCTTCTTCTTCATTCTTTGTCCTGTGCTGTGATATTAAAATCCATATTTGGTCGTCGCCTCCATTAAAGCCGTTCGGTCTTCCGCGGTCCCTGGTGTTAACAGGAGGGTATTCGCACGACAACTGGTGTCAGGAAGTATGGATCTGGGCCCGTCGAACAATATTTTTGTCCGCGCCGAGAGATCGACACGGTCGTGCGTACATTGCGCCCGGCATTTGGACGAAAAATTTTCGTAGTCTGAGGCGAAAATTTTGTGTAGTCAATTGGGCTGTCACGACACGAAAGGTGCGTCATTAAATTTAGATCGATTTCTGAGGTAAAAGACACGCGGGGCAGCGACCTTCTCTCGACGGAGGAGGAGGTAAGCGGCATGGAAGAAGGAATGGAAGATTGCTGGGAGCATTGGAGGTGAGTCGGAGGTAATTGGGGTTGAGCATAGCGATGGAACTTCCCCCGCCGTAGGTATGGCCGCGACACCCGACCAGGCCTGGATGCAAACTTTAATGGAACGATTTGCTGAACAACTGGGGGGTCAAATTAAGGATGACATGAAGAATCAGAGTGAGCGGTTGGAAGAAAAAAATGAGGGATTAAGAGGAGAAATGAGGAGATTTAATGCCAACGGGGCCCAGGAGGAGCCAAGGGTGGCAGAAATTCGATCTGAGCGGGGGGAGTTAAATGGTACAATGGAGGAGAGTACGGCCCATGCAGATGTGCACGGGGCTCAGGAGCCGGGCATGGCCATTAAATTAAAATTGGAAGGGAATGGGGAGGTTCGAAATTTGGATGGGGAGTGTCAACAGGTGAGTGTGGAGTGCCAAGAGGTGAATGGGGAATGTGAAAATTGTAATGAGGGATGTTTCCCACATGGTGACCTGGACCTGGAGGTTTATCGGGGCCGGGTGGATGCCACAACACCTCAACAGGGGGATGAAATTAAATCCTTGCTGCACAGGTGCAGCGGTGCAGAGCAAGAGGGGATAGCAATAGGGGGGGGTCCGAGTAATGGAGCCGGACCATGTATTTATTGATCAAGGCCTGATGGGGCCAGAAATGATGTGTAATGATAATGAGCATGATGTGACACAGCGGCTGGGGACCTGGGACAGTCCCATGGAGGACAAGGTTGACCAGTTCCAAAGGAGTTTGGGGGATGAGGTGAGTCGGTCCGAGGAGGTGGTTGAAGTGACCGAGGGGACCCTCACCATGCACTGCGGTTTGGTGGCGGAGGCTCCGAAATTGCAGAACCAGTTGGGGGAGTGTGTTGGCTCCATACTGGATTTGGACCTTGGAGAGTCGGGAGATCGAGCCTCGGGAAATTTGGTCCCCGTAGGGAATTTGGACCAGCTGCAGGGAGGGGCAGAACAACCTGAGGGAGTTGTTACCTTCAGCTGCGGTTTGGCAGTGGAAATGAAAATTTCTAAAAGGAAATCTAAAATAAAATTAAAATGGGAATGTGATGTGGAGCAGCCATGGTGGGAGTTGGTCCCCAGGCTCCGGAACTTGGAACAGGAGAGGTCATTGGGGATGGCCTCAGGCAAAAGTTGCCCCTTTGTAAATTTGGGAATGCCAGCCAGCTGGGGTGCTGTGCTGGCGAGATTTGGACGTGGGGTCCAGCCATGGGTGTCGTGGTACGACCTGGGCCCCACGGGGGGTCTGGTGGAGTGTGGCGTCCCTTATCCATCGGGGTGCCACCCATGCGTGTGGCTCGGGCCGGCAGGGTCACCGGACCCTGGTAGGGTCTAAGACCTCCAGGGGGTCCGAGGTGGTTTCTCAAGCCTGGGATGGCATATATTGAGGACCACTAGGGGGAGGTGTTGTGGGTCGCACTTTGGTGGTGGCACCGCGGACGGCCAACTTGGGCCTGATGTGGTGACCGCCTGGGCATGCGGCCTGACACCCTCTCCCTGAGACTCTGGGTCAGCCAGCATGTGGTGACCTGCCATGCTGTTCTGGTCTATGGACGTGGGTCGAACCGCATGGACAGGAATGAGATAGCCCACCTGACAACCATTGGGGCATCTGTCGAACGTGATGGTGTGAGAGTGACCTTCCACAGATATTCCGTTATGATTTGTGGACTCTCGGTTTGGGAAGAGAGCCATGGGGTTGATGAATCGGGGAATGTGTAAAGTGCCGAGCATATGGGCCATGCTCGGCTGGCATGTGTATGGCAAAGCATCTTTCTTTGGTGAGTTTAGTAAAATGTGAAAAATGTTTGGCATGGGTAATCTGAGGTTAGATGCAAATTTAAGGGTGAATTTTGAAATGTCATGGTGGTCACTGCATAGTGGCACCATTATTGATCCAGGTGTTTAGGTCAAAGTGTTGGAGGCTGGGATAAAATTGACAGGTTAGCAGGACACAGCCTTCAACTGGTTGCGGGGGTGACTGTGCTGATATTTGGGACGCGGTATCATGGGGATGTAGTTGGGTAGTCTGAGGGTCAACGTGGTGCTATGGGTGTCCGAGGTGTGTGGACCATGTCTTCTGGGTGGGTCTCCTGGTGGAGCATGGCTGTTGACTGGACCTTGATGTGGTCAAGTGTGGGTGGGCACTGGGGGCTGCATGTGGTCGGACTGGGGGATGATGTGGAGGTGCAGGGGATGTGGATGTTGGGATGCCACGCACTGTGACCGTGCCCCCCAGGTCCGAGGCCTTGGGGATGGCGGAGGTGGCAGCAGTTGCTCACCACATTGGCCAGCTGGGGCTAGTGCTGCTGTGTTCCTCACAGGGGGGCCGAAGGATGGATGATGGGTCGCACCATTATGGATACACATGGGCCATGTTGGCGTTTTGACTGCCCATCTTGTCCCGATGACCCTTGCACGGTAGAGGTGCGGAGCTGTCGCAGCCACATGTAGTTGTTGAGAACAGTTCACCGTTGGATGCGGATCCACATACCTGCCAGTATAGTGGGGAGAAAAGTGAAATTTTGAAAAGAATTTGAGTGGTCCAATAAGAAATTTTGGGATTTTGATGGGTGGATAGCACTTTTGGACCTGACCAACCTGGTAATTACCTGCAAATCAAGGTAGAGGTAAGGCCTTGATGTTTACTGTCCCAGGCTTCAGGACTTGCTATATAAATTGGGGGACATGTAATTTGGAGTTGGGGGCGGGTGAGAGTGATGACATGGCCGGTGAGGGGATTGGAATGTGTGCCACAAAAGTGTCTTGTGGGTGGCGTTTGTTTATGTGTGGAGGTGATGTGTTTTTATGTGGTCGTGAGGTTGGAGATAATGTATGAGTGATTATTGTGTTTTGGAAATATGTGGTTAACTGTGAATGGGATTTCACATGAGGCAGGCCATGGCACAACTTTTTGTAACATCTGCTTGGAATTGTGTTGGAAAATTGAATGGCAGTGGGGAAGGAAATGTGTTTTTGGGATATTGTGGGTGTGGAAGGTGTGTGTCCCCACAGGTACAGATCAAGCTCTGAGGAGCGATGCCTGCGGCCCCCCCTCTGCGGGAATTACCCCTGGCAGCCAGTGGTCTCTGGAAATTGGAGCTCGTCGGTGGAGGGTTTGTTTGGGCGCCGTGGGGTAAGGGAGACTCCCGGCGACCCGTGTAGCTGCGCTGAAGCAGGAGGCCACGGGGCCTGGTGTGTGGAGACCCTCACCGGCGGGGTAATGGCAGAAAGGGCTGTTGGGCTGTCACGGGGCCAAGAGGTAAAGGGGGAGGGGGGGGGCAATGAACCTGTGAGTCAAGTGACTTGTTTTTGGGACTGCGGGGCACCACAGCCTGAAGTGCCCCCACCATCTTACTTGTGTGGTACCTCCCCGCTGCCTAGTTGAGAGAAATGATGCACACACATATATGACACCAATGCCATGGTCCTGCAGGGGGGTGTAATCAGTACGTGCTTGGTAATGATTTTTGGGTAGTGATGAGTTTTGGAATGAGTATGAGTGGTTAAGAGTTTGTGTTGTATGAATGAGGGCGAAATCCACCGCGCCATGTCACTCACCTGTAACACCTGGACAGGGCCCGTGGAAATTTAGGGGTGCATTGGGATGTCCCCACAGGTAAGGTTGCGGCTTGTGGCATCCACTGGGGGATGCGGTCTTTAGGAAGGGGTTTGTCCAAATGTTTTCGTAGAGTTTTGAATTCTTGAATTTTTGGTTAAGGCTAAGTTTGAGTGTTGTTTGTTTCCTCTTGCCACAGGAGCGACGAATCGAAATGATTGTAAATATTTGATTGCATGATTGTTTAAGGGGATTAGCATGTTAAGGAGAATAGGTAAGTAGCTCCGGCTCACTTCCCACAGCCCTCCTGATTTATTTCATAGGTTAATTAAGTGTGAGACAGTAAGTGTTAAGACTGGAATGGTAGAGCCTGCAGTGAACATAACAGGAGCTATGGTTCGGGGGGGGGGGGGGGCAGGGTGTTATGTCACGGGGGTAGAGTGATATCTAGAGCCAGATAGATCTGTATAGGTAAGTATCCGACTGTCGTGATAGGAATCTACCTTGTAATAAGTTCTATGGTTAGCCCGGTTTGTCGGTATAGGCTGTATTGATGTCCCCGCTACGAGGGATCAGGGCGTGCTAAATAGTGCAGGGATTATGGATAAAATTCCTTTGTTCGTCGTCCCCTCTGTTGTCAAACCTGTGTCCCTGATGGCAACGCACTCATTTAAACACTTAGATAGGTCCTTCGTGCACACATTAATTAATTCCCCTTCCTTACCACAACGACTTTGGAAAACAGGCAGAAAGCCAGGCCGGGGCACCACCGTTGGGGCCGCAGCCAGCCACACCACCAGCTGGCCGAGCAACCAGCCTCGTGGCAGGCTGGGAGCCACGCCCAGGGAGCGGGTGCTTGGTTGGAGTGGGAGGCACTCGACAAATGGGAGAAAGCCAGCAAGTGCGAACGTTCTAGAGGTCGAGAGACGAGGCTCTGGTTGGAGAAAGAAAGGCCTGATGTCACAGGGCGAGCAGTAAAACTGCCGACTCGCCTGGATTGCGCTCTCGTATCTGCTGGCCTGGGCTGATTCGTGTCCTTCCTTCCTCCCGCGCTCTTTCCGTTCCTGTCTCTTTGTGCTTGTGCTCTCTGCGCTGGGATTGGAGATCGTGTTCTTCGTGGTGCGTGGTGCTTGGAGCGGTCCTCCTCGGTGCTTTCGGAGCTTGGAGTGGAGCGGAGCTATATATATTTTCGGAGCTTTATATATATATATATATATATATATATATATATATATATATATATATATATATATATATAGAACAAAAGGAGCACATTGACCCTATATGTGACATGACACTGTGCCATTGGCATACCAAGGAAACATGGTCAGCAGGCATTACCAATCTAACAAAGGATGTCGGGGACTCTCCCTTCCTGATGTTGGCCTTAAGAAGTCAGCTGAATCTAGGAGATTCAGTCATCACTTGGGGGCTAAAAGCAATATTGATAGCTGCCTTGACTCCATTCACAAGGTCATGCTCTTCGTGCCTTTTATTCATTTGCAAAAGCTCTGTGCATTAGTTTGGATTCCCATTGTCCTCAATCAAAACAGTGATGAGTGATCACCTCTCCAGCTGGTGGTTACTCAACCTGAGCATGAAGGGATTTCAGCAACTCTACAGTTGCCAATCCTGATGGAGCAAAGACACTGTGAATAATCAGGGAATTAATTCAGCCACACTTTTTTTAAACAGAATTTAATTACATTAGTCCACACATCAATCAATAGTTCATTTGCACAGACATCTCGTTATTGTTTCGTTGATGTGCATTTCATAATGCATAAAGTATTTCCAAAAAAAAATAATAATAATGAAAAAAATATTCCCCCCCACACCAAAAACAATCAAAGAAGGATCCATATTTTCTCCCAAAGTGCAATCACTCAATAAATATCTAAGGAGCAAAGTCTAGATTTTCCAGCACCTTAGTTCTTTTTAAGTTTAACATGCAAGACACTTAAGAGATGTCTGAAAACTGCACGTAACATCTGACAACTTCAGGTACAATGCCAACATGCGGTTCTTGTACAAGATAGCCATTTGTAACTGTGATGTATTCTTGTGGCTTCCAAAGAGGATTTTTTTGCCATATTTTATTGTTGCTTCTCCTGTCTTGAAAAATCTGGGCGATGCATCGTGCGGAGTGAGAACGGAAGACAGGGGCGAGTGGGAGAGAATGTGCGATTGGCAGATTTACCACTGTTTGGTGATGGTTATGGTGCAAGCCGTTTGATTCATTTCATCGCATTGATTTACCTCGCCCAAGCGTCCCCCACCTTCCAATTGCTTCCTGCTATTCATGCTTAAAGATATTGGCATTTCCTGCTTTTGCGGTAATTAATGTTTTAATCAAGGTGCCAGGAAAAGTGGTCTTAACTGTTTTTACATTGCTTTCATGGAAACATATGAAGTTTTCAGTGTCGTTTGGAACTGCGCCACATCCCTGATCAGTACCTAATTCCACTGCGGATAATGAGTGCGCGTAAATGCTTTGAATGTCCTTAAAGCAGGGGGTCATCAAATTGCAACCACCTTCCTGGGTATGTAATTAAAATGTTATCATTGGAAATTGTGAAAATGTCCTTTAACACCTTGAAATAATTTCACCGGGCACATGTAATAGGCACTCCTTAAGAGTGTGGCCATCTTTTATGAGGAAGATTTCCTTCTCTTTACAAATGTTATTACTGGAAAGGACAGTTTTGGATGACCCGGACATCGTCTTTCTTTTAATCATCGCATTGAAAGTACCTTAAACTTCTGCAATGTGTGAGAAAAATTCATTTAACATCTATCATTGCAGGAATTTTCTAAATCCACAAAAGGCCGTATTTTCACCTCTTTCTTAATGTCTATCAGTATCGTCGAAAAGCCTATACAGGTCAAGCAACCCTATAATTGATTGCTTGACCTGTACAGTCTTTTAAGCAATACTCTCGTCTATACCGCATGAAGTGTTTCTATGCTTGGGCTGCTGGAAAATGGGGCCCACAACAAAAGATATGATCAAATTCCTTTTATCAATCTGTAAGACAAATGATCAATGACACTGTTGTTTTGCAAAGCAGCATGGATCGTTTTCCAATATCAGGATAAACAAAAGTTTCAAGCAAATTACCCGATCACAAATGGAGTTATTCAAACATATTGTGAGATGGTAATCTGGACTGGTCCTCTCTAATTTACTGTGCAGTGCTGTCATCAGATGGATGATGCAATGTTGTTTTTATGTATGTTAAGAGCACAGATGATGCTGTGTTTTAACAGGTGCAGCAGAGACAGATACGACTTTCGGATTATCAATATTTTTTTACCATAGTATTTAAACCTAAACTGAAAGTTATATAAGTAATCAACTATAAACAACAAGAAAAAGACATAAAATGTCATAGCGACCAGCCGTAGTTTTAATAATTTTGCTGTTCGGAGTTAAAGGCTGTCAGTCAGATGTGAGATGATATCTGACGTCGGTGTGAGATGCCATGTCAGATGACAAAACAAAATATTATTCATATGTACGTATACTCATGTATTGTCTTTGTGCCAAGTTTGAAGGAAATTGGTCCATGCATGTCCGAGAAATGGAAGGGGGCACGTTTAAGTAACAAAATGACCGCCAGTCCACCATCTTAGATCTGAACGTGAAAAAAATGACGTCGGTAAATGCATGTCAGAAATGGTTGAGGATGTGGTCAATATCGGGTTTTTTTACAACTAAAATGGCAGTCAGTCGGCCGTCGTTGATCATATCACTAAATAAAGTGAGGTACACGTGTATGCCTTCGTGTGCTGTGCTTGTGCCAAGTTGGAACAAAATCAGAGCATGCATGTTCAATAAATGGTTGGGAACACTTTTAAGTAACAAAATGGCTGCCAGTCGGCCATATTGACTCTGATCTCGAAAAAGGATAACTCGCATATATAAGCCATCATTCATTATCTTTTGGCTAAGATTCAACAAGATCGGTTAATGCATTTCCGAGAAATGGTTGAAGACGTGTTCAATATCGGGTTATTTTTACAACGAAAATGGCCGCCAGTTTACCAGACAGCCATCTTTAATCAGAATGCAAAATAAAGTGAGGTGCATGTGTATGCCATCATGTACTGTGCTGTGCCAAATTTGAACAAAATTCGACCATGCGTCTTCAATAAATGGTTGGGGACATGTTTAAGTAACAAAATGGCCACCAGTCGGCTATCTTGGATCTGATCTCGAAATAAATGGCATGCATATGTTAGGCATAATTTCTTATTGGTGTGCAAAGTTTGAACAAGATTGCTAAACGCATGTCTGAGAAAAGGTTGAGGACATGTTCAACAATGGGTTTTTTACAACTAAAATGGCTGCCAGACAGCCATCTTTGATCGCATCGTGAAACAAAATGTTATGCATATGTATATCGTCATGTATTGGCTTTGTGCCAGGTTTGAACAAAATTGGTCCATACATCTGAGATTATGGTTGCGGACCCACGGACGGGCGGACAAGACCAAATCCATAAGCCCCATTTTCGTACTAAGTCCAACGTGGCCTATTAATCAGATATTTTAGTACCACGGGAAAACACATGTTGAGCGGCAACAAAATTAAGCCTTATAAAACATAATTTGATATGCCATTAATTACAATAATAAGATCAAAGGTCATCACGTTCATTTCAGATGTCAAAAAACCTCTAACTATACAGGAAGTCAATCGATGGCATTCACAATGCCACACTGTTAATATTAAATAAATAGCCCCAAATGGATCACGGTCATCTCTTGAGGTTGAGATCTTGGGGAATCCCGCTGGGAGCCCATCTTGTCCGAAATCTAAAAATCTAAGACTGAGCGATCCTGTGGACCATCGACTGGAAGGGCTGTAACGGATTTCAGAGCAATCGGTTGTTAAATAAGGACGACAAGGGATCTGAAGTTTAAATGGGTAACTCCCCGACACTTTGGGAGCTCCCATGATCTGAAATCGAAAAAGAAAAGCCCAATAGATTTTGCAGTCGACTGTTTTGTATTAATATGGGAAATTTCAGAACAATCAGGTGGTGGTAAAGGAGGAGTAGAAAAAATATCAAAAAGTTAACAGACGACCGGATGGACAGATGGACATCCAGACGTCACGACCCATTTTAAGAGATGAGATGACCGAAAATGTTTGGCCTGGCAGTATTGATTTCGAGGAGTATGAATTCACCACCTCCCCCCTACCCCCAGTACAATCACAAGTTTTCAACCCATTGTGTCCAGTGGTTTAGGAGTGCATACAAGTAAAACAAACACACAAACAGTTCGATATTTTCAGTAATATGAACATTGCCCTGCTTCCATGATGTATGTGACATTGATGCAGATAATTGTGGTATTTTATTAGGACTTCTAATACCCCTCACACCGAGAGCACGCCATGCGATGGGTTCAGAAATACTCGTATTTTATCACCTACAAGCCTCCCTCCCATTTTCGACTCATTCCTTCCAGTGGTTTAGGAATACATAGAAGACAAACAACCCCACAAAAAAAGCAAACACATTATCAAATTATACTGTATGCAGTATGATTATGTTGTCCAAAGCCTGGAATGTTGATAGCAAAATGGATTATTGCTTTTGATATATTGTTACGGTTTTCCGCCGCCCTTCCTACCCTTACCAAGGGGAGATTAAGCCCCTTGTTCTTTCTGGGCCGGCGTAACCGAGACTTGAAACGCCCCTTCCGGGCAAATGCAAGGTAGGGTTTCGGGACCAGTCTCGCACGTACCTAAATACCTGCGCCGCCACGGAAGCGGGGAACCAAGCCTCGCATGAGCCACGTGTAATTTGGGTACACCGAGCGGATTGCGTACCACGTGGTCCGTGCAGTTACCATTAATATTGGAACCCGATTAGAGCGGTTCTATTCGTTCCACGCTTAGTCAATGATGGAAAACACGAGACGGTTGAATAAAGAAAGAACACTATTTAATTATTATTTACACAAGTATGTACAAGTCGGTAGAAAGCAGACACAGAGCAGAACTTAAGCAGTCTTATACTTATCCCCAGACACGGGCCCGATCACACTCACAAAGGGGAAATGCAGGCAGGATGATGTTCACGCGCTGCCTTGGTCGTCCAGGAACGGCGGCCCGGCGTGCTCTCCACGGTCCCAGCACGTCCCACGAAGATGGCAAGCAGGTGATGGAAAGGATCCTCGTAGTGCGTCTCTCGAACAAAGGGGCACATGAGGCAGCAAGGTGGGAGGGGTATGTACGCGCCTCTCGGCGGCTTTCCACAGCGCGTTAAGTCACCAGCACGCTATCACTCGCTAAACCCAATCGAGGCTCGGCTTCAAGCTCAACCGAGCGTCCACTTTAATACGAGCGCTTATACTTGGTTCATGCGCGTCTTTTCTCCGAACTCGTAACTCTCATCAATACGCGCCTCTCCAATAGCTCAATGCACAAGCTCACCTCTACCCGAACTGCTCAAGCTCATCACCCAGCTCAACTCCACTCCTGGTGGGGGCTTTGCGCAACGGGTTATATGGACATGCCCTGAGCCCTCTCGAACGTTCCAACCACGCCCTTTGACCCATTTGCCGCAACCACTCCCTTTGAGCCCTGATTGGCGGCTTGCGCTTACTGTCAGCTTCTTCGCCGCCCTCATTCGGTCCCGACTCGACCTGCCAGGCCTGCCTCGTGTTAATTCGCGCCAAAAAGCCAAAGGCAGCACAAGGAGTCATAAGGCAATGGAGGCGGCATAAGGCAATGGAGCAATGAAAAGGACCTACTCTCATTATTCTACTCAACGCAAAACTAACACAGGAAAAGGACTATGCTCACAAATACTAAGAAATAACTGCACTATCGCGAGGCTACATGTTGTTGTGTGACTAAACTATGAGGGGGAAATTTAACCTTTATTGTACAAAACTCAAAACCGCAACAATATTTAGAAAGTGGAGGCTTTGTATAACCTTACAGATAATGTGTGTCATCAACACAAAGATGACTCCCTGCAAGGAATATATATACATATATCTTAAGGATTATATTGGCAAAACAAGCACTTAATCTCTCAAGGATTCATTATTTGCTTGGTATGCATGTTTTGTTTAACTGAGCTGGTGTTTTTTTTTAATCAGCATATTATGCTTGTTTTTTTTTGTTTTCATCCTTTGTGCTTCCTGCTTTCTTTAAGATTAAAAGGCTAAGGGTTAAAGCATTTCACACAATGCCTCTGCATTACTTCTTGCGCCACCCCTCTGGTTTTGTAGGTGTCATCCTGCTGCTCCTAAAGAGACTTCGCCAAATGAAATGGGACCAGATGTGGAGGCTCACAGCAGAGCGTGAACTTATGAGCATGCTTTCCACATCTTTGGCAGACCAGGTAATTCAGCACATCGCTTGGCTCAGAACAGATGCAAAGAACTATATATGTACATGTGGATATATATACATACATATATACAGTCACGTGAAAAAGTAAGTACACCCCATGTAAAGTTTTGACTTTTTCAACATATTTCAACATACAGCTATTTGATCTTCATTTCAACAATATTGATAGATAAAGGTGAAATAATATAACAAATATCATGAAACATTTACATTTTGTAGTCCATTGTATAATTTAAATAAACATAAATGCAAATTTCGCATGTGGAAAAAGTAAGTACACCCCTACATTTATCACTACTTCAAATACCTAAAATTAGAATCAGGTGCACCAGCTCAGGTGCAAATGATTAGAACATCGTTAGAGAGGATCTTGGAGGAACCTGTCTTATTTAAACCTCAGACATTTAGTTTGGTTTGCTCTTTGTTGTTGAAGTGTGCGGCGTCACCATGCCTCGATCAAAAGAGCTCTCTGAGGCCTTCAGAAAGAAGGTTATAGATGCCTACGAGTCTGGGAAGGGATTTAAAAAGATCTCCAAACAATTTGAAATCAATCATTCGACTGTCCGGAAGATCATCTTCAAGTGGAGAAGATTCCAAACAACTGCCAACTTGTTCAGGCCAGGCCACCACAGCAAGTACAGCCCGAGAGCAGACCGCAAGATGCTGAAATAAGTCTCTAAGAACCCCAGAATGTCATCACGGGACCTACAGGTAGCTCTTGCCACTGTTGATGTCAAAGTGCACGAGTCTACCATGAGAAAGAGGCTGCACAAATTTGATCTACATGGGAGGTGTGCCAGGAGGAAACCTTTGCTGTCCAGAAAGAACTTCAGGGCAAGACTAAAGTTTGCCAATGAACACCAAGGCAAACACCAGCACTTCTGGAACAATGTGCTCTGGACAGATGAGTCAAAGGTAGAGCTATTTGGCCACAGTACCAGAAGACATGTTTGGCGAAAAACAAAGACAGCATTTGACCACAAGAACCTGATACCAACTGTAAAGCATGGTGGTGGTATTATTATGGTTCGGAGCAGCTTTGCTGCATCAGGGCCTGCGCAGCTCACCATCATAGAATCCACTATGAATTCTTCATTGTACCAGAGGGTGCTTGAGGATAATGTGAGGCCATTTGTCGGAAAGTTGAAGCTCAACCGAAGGTGGACCTTGCAACATGACAATGACCCTAAACATACCAGTAAATCCACCAAGGAATGGCTGAAAAGAAAGAAATGGAGGGTTCTGCAATGGCCAAGTCAAAGCCCAGATGTAAATCCCATCGGGATGTTGTGGGGGGATTTGAAACGAGCTGTGCATGCAAGAAACCCCTCAAACATCACACAGCTGAAAGAATTCTGCATGGAGGAGTGGGCAAAAATTTCTCCCAGTCGATGTCTGAGACTGGTAGACAGTTATAAGAAACGCCTACTTGAGGTTGTTTCTGCCAAAGGGGGCAATACCACCTATTAGAGCCAAGGGTGTACTTACTTTTTCCACATGCAAAATTTGCATTTATGTTTATTTAAATTATACAATGAACTACAAAATGTAAATGTTTCATGATATTTCATGATACTCAAACTCATATCACCTTTATCTATCAATATTGTTGAAATGAAGATCAAATAGCTGTATGTTGAAATATGTTGAAAAAGTCAAAACTTTACATGGGGTGTACTTACTTTTTCACGTGACTGTATATATATATATATATATATAATTATATATTTAATAAACAGGAATATATTCCTGCGTGGGGTCAGTCTGAAAAAATTCTGACAACCCAGGACTCAAACCCATGGACTTCATCACTTATGCAGTGACAGCCCACTGAGCTATTGAGTCTTCGGGATATCCTCAGCGATTTCTCACACAAATACTGCAAGCTTTAAACATAATTAATATATTGTTGCGGATCTCCCGAAGCCCGTCGACATACAGAGGGGGGGTTAAACCCATTTTCCCCCTCGGGTCTTCGTGTCCACGAGGCCGAGTCGCCACTCCCGCAGCGAGTGTGGAAAAGGGTATCGGGTCGCTGCCACACGTACCTTTGGTACCCACGCTGCCACGAAAATGGGGACCGGACCTCGCACAAGCCACGCTAATCGAGTACGCCCGAGCAGTGTGCGTATCACGTGACTCGTGCCGTTACCTTTTATTGAACCCGATTCGAGCGGTTTTATTCGTGCGATGCTAAGCCAATAGTGAAAGGACGGGAACGATCAAATAAGAGGAAGAACACGGGTTTATTTATAATGTACAGTGATCCGAATAAAGGGAAGGGACACAGAGCAGATGCTTAAGCAGTCTTAACTTATCCCCAGACAAAGGGCCCACTCACGCACGTGGGGAAAAATGAGGAAGAACAAGTTCGAGCGCCAAACGTGCATTGCCGTCGGTCACTCCCGGACAGCTCGCCGGGCGTGGCCCTCTGGTGTTCACGCCACGTGTGCAGGGAGCCCAGGTAGGAGGGTCGTCGGCATAGGTGGCTCCTGGATGGATCGTCTCCACAGCGCGATTAATACAGCCGCAGAGCGCAGGGCACATGGCACGGGGAATTCGTGTACAGAGAGGCTATAACAAGCAATTCAATCCACTCGCGGTGGGACAACAGCTCGTACAGGGAGACTCTCACTCGTTCTGCTTCTCACCGATCTGACTCGCTCTCTGACTGACTCTGCCTTCTCTCAGGGGCTGGGCGACTCCCCTGGGGGGCTCGGGGCAGGATCTTATATGGCCCCTCCCCGGCCTTATCCAAATGTTCCATGCCCCTCCTCTCGTTGCCGTGGTGAGCCACTCCCCTCGAGCTCTGATTAGCGGCTCGCTGCTTACCGGCCACTCCCCCTGCAGCTCCTCCCTTCGGCCTTGCCAGACTTGTTCCAGGCCGAGCACATGGCATCCTAGCCCAATTGAGGCCTACTCACTGGCCTGCTTAACGCAAAACTAACACAGGAAAGGAGACCGCTTACATTTACTAAGAAATAACTGAACTACAGCGAGGCTACATGTTGTGGTGCATCTACCTACGAGGGGTGGTCATCCTTTATTCACAAAACCGCAACAATATTATATGTACATATATATATATATATACAGTCATGGCAAAAAATATTGGCACCCTTGCAGTTTTTTCAAATAATGCACCATTTCTTCCAGAAAATTGTTGAAATTTAAAAATATTTTGGTTTCCACAAATGTATTTCTTTGGTTTGCAGTGGAACATAAAGCTAAAAAAAATAGATAAATCTTAGCTTATTCCACACAGAAATCAAAAAATGGCCTGGACAAAATTATTGACAGCTTTTCAAAGTTCTTACAAATAATTAGATTTCAAGCACGTGATTCTCCTTTCCTTTTGAAATGGACTTACCTGTGGGGAGTTGCAGGTGCCTGCAACCAAAAAAATCACTTATTCAACCAGTTACAAAATAATAAAGGAGTCATTCTGCTGTTTTGTGTCACTGTGTGTACTGCAATGAGCATGAAGAAAAGAAAGAAAACCAGAGAATTGTCTGAGGAGGTCAGACACAAGATTGCAGCCAAGCATGGACAATCTCCAGGCTACAAGTCCATCTCCAGAGACCTTGATGTTCCTGTGTCCACTGTACGCAATGTTATCAGAAAGTATAAGGCCCATGGCACTGTATCCAACCTCCCTGGACATGGCCGCAAGAGAAAACTTATTCGAAGATCGCAGTGAAGGATTGTTCAAATTGTGGAGAAAGCACCTCAATCAACTGCCAAACAGATTCAAGCTGACCTTGAGATACAAGGTATGACAGTTTCAACTTGCACCATCCGTCACCAACTCAATGAAAGGGGGTTCTATGGTAGGAGACCCAGGAGGACCCCACTGCTGAGAGAGAGACATGAGAAAGCCTGACTGGAGGTCACCAAAACACACCTGAACAAGCTAAAATCCTTCTGAAAGAATGTTCTGTGGGCAGATGAGACCAAAATAGAGCTCTTTGGTAAAGCACATCATCTCTATGTTTACAGAAAACAAAATGAAGCCTTTAAAGAAAAGAACACCTTCCCTATAGTGAAACATGGAGGAGGTTCAGTGATGTTTTGGGGTTGCTGTGCTGCCTCTGGCACTGGGTGCCTTGAATGTGTGCATGGTATCATGAAATCAGGAGATTACTAAGGCATTTTGGAGCGCAATGTTCAACCCAGTGACAAAGATGGGTCTCCGTCGACGGTAATTGGTCTTGCAGCAGGACATTGACCCCAAACACACTTCAAAAAGTACCCAGAAATGGTTCAAGACAAAACGCTGGGCTGTGCTGAAGTGGCCAGCAATGAGTCCAGAACTAAATCCCATTGAACACCCGTGGGGAGATCTGAAAACAGCAGTTGGGAGAAGGCACCCTTCAAATCTGGGAGAACTGGAGCAGTTTGCACAAGAAGAGTGGGCCAAACTGCCAGTAGAGAGGTGAAGGAAGCTCATTCATGGCTACAGGAAGCGCTTGACTGCAGGTATTTTGTCCAAAGGCTGTGCTACCAAATATTAAGTGTAGGGTGTCAAGTTCTGAATCAAAAACAAAGGTTCTGTAATATTAACAGTGAAATGAAGAATTGTGGAGATCAAATACTTTTATCAATTTCAACCTATTTTTCGATAAAATTGTGAGTTATTTGAAAAAAGTGCAAGGGTTCCAATATTTTTGGCCACGACTGTGTGTGTGTGTATATATATATATATATATTGTGTTATTCATGAGAAAAGAGCCTTCAGGTATTAAAATAGCAACGTCCAGAATTGATCCAATGTACCGAGGCACAATGTGATTAGTACACACCAGATTTACGCAGACAATGTCTCGTGTTGGGTGAGGGCGTCTTCCCCAACTGCCCAGTAGAGAAATGAAATGCATGAACATGCTCCTTCGATTGATTTAGTCTCCCGTCTGATTTCTTTCAACAGGACATTTTCAATGCAGTTTTAAAGCAGAACCCATTTCTGGTCTATCAACTACCATGCTTTTGGAATGTGCAGCTGTCTGATCACACCCGCTCGGAACAGTGTTACAAAGAGGTGTCTGACTTAAAGGTGGGTCTTCACTCTTGCTTCATCTGTATTATATCATTCGTTGTCTAAAATAAAAAGGCAAATGAGTTTTTCAAGGCAAAAGGGAAAAAGGCAAAAGTTTTTCAATTTTACCCTATAATTTTATGCGTTAATGTGCTTTTTTTTTTTAAGCAAACATTGTGACAGCTAAGTTGGTCACTCATATGCTGCTATGTCTAGACTCAAATTCATGCAAATTAAAACCAAGAAACATGTTAAAAATCACATATGGCACATCACGGTGTTCTGAAAGGCAACATTACCGCAGTTGTCCGAGCTATTTGGAATCGTTAATGGATGTTACTGTATTAGTGTCTTTTTAATTGAAATTACTATTGACCACCGTGTCCCAATAGGTCCCGCTATGGTCTATAATTGCCTCTGTGGTCTAATAACGCTGTATAAAATGTGTCTAATGGGAAATCACAACAAATCAGTGTTGGTTGCAAAGAAAATATTGTGATACATATTGACATGTAACTATACAAGTCCCATTTGCATCAGGTCCAGCTTTAATGACCCAGCCACGCTTCAAATCAATGTTTTAAATAGATTTGAGTCTGTAATTACTCAGTAGGAATCTAAGACATTTAAAATGGTCATTGACTTCTTCGTCCTACTATATTGCTTTATCACAGCTCACCACACCTCTTGTTGACACAACTGTGATGCACTCTCAAATTGATTTTTTTTAACAGTAAATGTATGTCTTCCGGCTGCATTATCTTCAATGTGCATGTTAAAGATCCTACAATATCTTTGTATAATTAGGTGTTACAACAATGAGGCTCAATGGATGATCATCCACCAAGGGGATCAGGTCGGATTTCAGATTCAATAGATGCAGTAAGGGAATAAGGGGTGTATAGATGGTGTGAGCATACTCCATGCTACACCTTTCATTGCACTCCGATAAAAACATTATCCCAAGCTTTTTATTAAAGGAATATTTTGCACTGCACAAACTAACCATTTAATGGATGGAAGTTCATTTGCGCAACTTCAACTTTGGATTGTGGGGTTGGTGGGTTGGGCTTAAAATACAAAGCAAGTACTGCAATGGAGTAGGAACAGTTTCCCTTCAATCCCCATCCCAAACCAGAGAGCCTGGTGTTGGCTTGGCGGTTAGGGTGCCAGCTTGGGACCCTAGGATCCTGGGCTCAAGTCCCGGATGATCACTGAATTAACACCAGGGGGGTTGACTCAGCCTGTCATCCTTCCGAGGTTGGCAAATTGAGTACCAGTTAACTGGTAATTCCCTGTGTGTCACAAGAGGCGAACTAACAGGTTGACGGCAGGAAGGACGAAGGGCATCCGGCCATAAAACATTGCTTTAAAAAAGGGGACCTCCAGGTCTTTAAAACAGCTGTTTACCACCATCTCTTATCTTCCCCCATCCAAAACCTTGATCTTTTCTACCCCCGTTAAAATGTCCCAAATCCGCCTCTTCCAATCCCCAACTTCTTTCCTGAAATTCCTAGTCGTGAAATTCCTAGTCATGCTCATTTGCTTTATACCGTGTTTATACCGTGTCCCTCTTCCTCCTCCCCACACCTTCCACAGATTCTCCACGTCCTTATTCTCCACTATTGTGCTTGTATGCTTCCCTCTCTCTCACCCTCTTGTGTCTGTGCATGTTTTCTTGTTCAATGTGTTATTGCTCTACACGAGCCTCAATTCTGTATACAAAAAAAAAAAAATTGCAGGGCAGAGGGAGAAATATAAAACAAAGTAAGATTTTCAGACAGACCTTATTGTTGACAATATTTCCTATTATGAGGGTAATTTGTGAAAAACAAACATGAAGCTCAAGTAACACTCGAAAAACAAATACAATATTACTGTGTATCTTCAGAAAAATTCTGATGCAAATTAATACCTTGGATGATTGCAATACAATTTCCCAATTTTGCGTTTCGAACTGCACTCTTTTTTTTCAAAATTCACATTTTGTGTAATAGTCCAAGTTTAAAAAGAAACCCTTATAATTCCCTCATTAAACAATTATGCTTTAATAAAATATATATTTTCAAGCAATTCTCTTTCACAGTTATGAAATGGCTTGTTTTGCTAAAATAGTTGATCGTAAATTTCAAATTGTGACTTTTAACAAATCTCAATTTTTATGCTGGGCTCACTGACAAAATGACAATAAATAATTGTCATTAACTTTTACATTACAGGTCATTCACTGGAACTCTCCCAAGAAACTCCGTGTGAAGAACAAGCATGTGGAGTTCTTTCGTAACCTCTACCTCACCTTCCTAGAATACGATGGAAATTTGCTCCGTCGTGAACTGTTCGGTTGTGCAAATGGTAACGATTTGGACAGTGAGGCGGTGAGTATGACTGGATGTCTCATTCTGCCAAATGCAGAAAGGAAAACAGAATCTTTCAGCCTGCTTGTTGTAGCAAGAAAATTGTATCTCTCATATCTGGTATTTATTTGTGCTGGGTAATTTCTAATTAAAGTATTCAGTTAGATCACAGTAAAAAGGCAGCAGTTATCAGATGCATTGGATATGTACAGTCGTGGCCAAAAATATTGGCACCCTTGCACTTTTTTCAAATAACTCCCAATTTTCTCGAAAAATAAGTTGAAATTGACAAAAATATTTGGTCTCCACAATTCTTTATTTCACTGTTAATATTACAAAACCTTTGTTTTTGATTCAGAACTTAATATAATGCTTTTAAATCAGAAAATAAAAAAAGAAATGGCATTGACAAAATGATTGACACCCTCGACTTAATATTGGGAAGCACAGCCTATGGACAAAATAACTGCAGTCTAGTGCTTCCTATAGCCATGAATGAGCTTCCTACACTTCTATACTGGCAGTTTGACCCACTCTTCTTGTGAAAACGGCTACAGTTCTCCCAGATTTGAAGGGTGCCTTCTCCAAACTGCTGTTTCCAGATCTTCCCACAGATGTTCAATGGGATTTCGATCTGGACTCATTGCTGGCCACTTCAGAACACTCCAGCATTTTGTCTTGAACCATTTCTGGGTGCTTTTTGAAGTATGTTTGGGATCATTGTCCTGCTGCAAGACCAATGACCTTTGACGGAGACCCAACTTTCTGACACTGGGTTGAACATTGTGCTCCAAAATGCCTTGGTAATCTCCAGATTTCATGATACCATGCACACATTCAAGGCACCCAGTGCCAGAGGCAGCACAGCTACCCCAAAACATCATTGAACCTCCTCCACGTTTGAATGTAGGGAAGGTGTTCTTTTCTTTGAAGGCTTCATCTTGTTTTCTGTAAACATAGAGATGATGTGCTTTACAAAAAGCTCTAATTTGATCTCATCTGTCCACAGGACATTCTCCCAGAAGGATTTTGGCTTGTTCAGGTGTGTTTTCGGGTTTTCTTATGTCTCTCTCTCAGCAGTGGGGTTCTCCTGCATCTCCTACCACAGAACCCCCTTTCATTGAGTTGGCGACGGATGGTCCAAGCTGAAACTGTCATACCTTGTGTCTGAAGGTTAGCTTGAATCTCTTTGGCAGTTCATCGAGGTGCTTTCTCCACCATTCAAACAATCCTTTGCTGCAATCTTCGATCAAATTTTCTCTTGCGACCACGTCCAGGGAGGTTGGTTACAGTGCCATGGGCCTTAAACTTCCTGATAACATTGCGTACGGTGGACACAGGGACATCAAGGTCTCTGGAGATGGACTCGTTGCCTTGAGATTGTCCATGCTTAGCTACAAGCTTGTGTCTGACCTCCTCAGACAATTCTCTGGTTTTCTTTCTTTTCTCCATGCTCATTGCGGTATGTGTACACACAGCAACACAAAACAGCAGAATGACTCCTTTTCTCCATTTAAACTGGTTGAATGAGTGATTTTTATATTGCAGGCACCTGCAACTCGCCACGGGTGAGTTAAATTCCAAAGTAAAGGAGAATCACCTGCTTGAAATCTAATTATTTCTAACAACTTGTAAAAGGTGCTAATAATATTGTCCGGGCCATTTTTGGATTTCTGTGTGGATTTTGAAAAAAAAATCCTTTTTCAGAGAGGTGGATAACAAAAGATTTTTTAATTTCAACATTTTTCGGGAAGAAATGGTGCATTATTTGAAAAAAAGTGCAAGTGTGCCAATATTTTTGACCACAACTGTAAGTTATTCTTCAAATTAAATAATAATGTGGAACCAATGACAATTGCAAAGAGTGTCTATAAATTAGTGGCTATTTTGATGTTATGGAATAGTATTGTAGTAATATGTAATACAACAGCATTTGATACAGAATATGACTTTTACACAAGCAGATGTCACTGAAAATATGTCCCAACAAGAAAACAGGTACTGTATTTTCCAGTGTATTAACCACGACTGTGTATTAACCGCACCCCTGTTTTTCACCATCAAAATTAAAAAATCATGCTCCCGGGCAAAGCTTGATGATGTAGGTCTGGAAGTGCATAGTCTTATCAGCCGTGTCATCGGGTACATGTTGGGAGATGTGTGTGTGGCATCGGACAGATCATGGCATGCTGTGAACCTGCAGGCTCACGACGGGCTGGTCGTGAAGTCCCCAATGTCATCCTCCTTGGCTAATCTCCTCGCCTTCAGCCTGAGAGCAAGTGTTGTAAATGAAAAATTTGTAAATCCAAACTAATCTCCCATTAATAAGAGGCAGAAGTTAGGTGGAGTGCTCCCTCAATCCTCATCTTATTTTCTCTATTTTTACTATTACAGTGGTTTATTTTATTTACATTGTAATGTTTAAGAATCACCTGGCATTCATTCTCCAGCAGTATAAGGTCCTTAGTTGAGAGCTCATCCCGGTACTAGTCCAGCAACTCCACATCACCCTCCTCCACCCCATCAAAGCCGACAGTCTGTCTTGGCCATTGACTAAACATTGTGTTTTCAACACATCATTATTCACGTCGAAACCCTTAAAGCCGTGAACAAATTGAGGGCAAAGTTTCCCCCACACACCATTCATACAGGAACAGGTGACTTCCTTCCAACAATCCTCAACATTACATAGAACATCCATTGTTGTAAAGGCTTTCTAGAATTCCTTTACAGTCATTTGATAATTATCAGTTGATTTCACCTGCAAATCATTTCATCCTTATCAGGTTTGCAAATGTTCTTGGGAGATAACACACCTTGAATGTAGCAATCAATCCCTGGTCCTCATATCAATGTACGATCACCTCTTTCATACCGTCCTAAAACATCCATTTTTACCTCAATAGTTTTTACTTCAAATTTACAATTGAGTACCAGTTCACTGGTAATTCCCTGTGTGTCGCAAGAGGCGACTAACAGGGTTGGTGGCAGGAAGGGAATCTGGCCATAAAAAAACATTGCTTCAAAAAGGGGACCATGGTGCCCGAAAAAGGCCAACCCCTGCTCTGCGGGGAAAATCGCCTCTAAAGTGGTTCAGTGATGATGGCCATCCTCTGTCTTTTGCTCGCACTACAAACCTTGCTACTCCACGGACGCTTTCCAGTCGTGATTGCAAGGGTTATGCTTATCACAGCGGCACAATTCACCGCAAAATGGGAAAAACATCACGACATGCACGGTGCTAACATGGAGGGTTTCCCAAAACTGAGGGAGCGGAAGGCGAGGGAGAGGGAAGACAATCTAGCCGGAATATGGGTGTTATCGCGAACATGTTTTCATGTTTGTTATTCAGTATGAAAATGTATTCGCAGCGTTACTCATGCACTCGAGTCACGTAATTCCAAAAAAATGGAGTAAATGACAGGTGCACACTATTCCAACAATGCGTAAACACAACATGCAAAAAACGCATGCTGACCGTACTGGAACTGGAATGTACGCCATTAAAAGTGTGGTGATGTCACACGCCAGGAAATGGTTGTATGTTTTTTCATTTTAAATGATATGGTTTTTTAAAGTAGCATTAAATTCTATACATATTCTTTATTTGAATGTATCGCAATGTGTATACTTTTTTTAAATCTCTCTTAGTCATTATGGGCCCCTTCTCATAGCTGGCCCGGGAGACCGGGTGGGTATTCCCATCAATCATTCCTCACTCCTGTTTGTCGATCAATCATAATTGACAGGAACGCGATGACATGTCAGGATTACCGTGCATGACTCAACGGATAAAAACGGGCAATCGAGATCGCTTGTATTTACATAGTTTTACATAATTTTGAAAGCTCTAAACATTCCCCGATGTGTAGAATATAGATATACTGGTATATGTATAACAATTGGAATATACTTCAAATTCAGTATTGATTGTTTTTAAGACCTTCACTCTTTCATTCCTCTTTTCTCCCACCTCTGGAACAAACTCCCACACTCTCTTCAATCCCACTCTTCCCTCCAGGCAGTGACGTACCTAAGGTATGGCAGGTATGGCACGTGCCCTGGGCGCCACTTGAAGGGGGGCGCCACTGAGCAGTTTATATTAAAGTCAGAAAAGCCATCCTCGGATCTTCATGCCCTTCTTTGAAAAGCCCGGAACAAGTTGTTCGACACGTGGAGTCGCCTGCACCTGCTACAGGTTTGTTAGAATCCGAAAGTGGATCAAGTACAAATGCGTCACAAGCCGAGGAGGAAGTCAAGTCAGATAAATCCGAGTATGACGAGATTAAAAGTGAGGCTGCCAGAGAGAACGTGGACATGACAGGAGGGGAAGACGATGGTGGTGGTGGTGATGTTGAGTTTATTGACGAGATTTTACCTGACGAGATTGAACCTGACGACACTGAACCTAGTGAACTGGATGGTGTCGAAGAGCCTCAAACTGTCATACCAGAAGTGATTGAACAGCATGACATTGGACTTCTGAAGTTCGACAAGGATACTGGAAAAGCAATTCTGCCTGATGCATTGAGAACAAAAATAATAAAGCTGGGTTCGAAGTATTTCCAGAACAATGAGGGGCCTTTCCTACCAACAAATAACCGCTCAATGAACAAAACTTGGTTCAAGAGGAAATTGGGAAATGGTCGTGGTGAGGAAGTGACTCGCTCATGGCTGGTCTATTCCCCTTCTGAAAAGTCTGCATTTTGTATCTGTTGTCTTTTCTATTCCCGTTCCCGGTCAGACCATCAATCCTCATTGGAGCAGGAAAGTGGATTCAACCAGTGGAAAGCACCTGAAAGGATTAGTGTTCATGAAAATGCTAAGAATCATCGGGAGTGCTTCACACAGTGGAAAGAAATGGAAAGAAATTCAGCTGAAAACAGAGAAGTTATTGATGCGGAACTTCAGTCACAGATTGAGAAGGAAAAGCAGAAGTGGCGTGATATCTTGACGAGAATCCTTCACTGCATAAAATTCCTTGCGACTCAGAACCTGGCTTTACGAGGACCCAGGGAGTCACTTCAGCTGGACGATGACTCCAATGTGTGGAAATTTCCTTCGCTTACTGAAACTCCTGGCCATCTTTGACCCTGTCATGAAAGAACACCTCACTCATGTGGAAAGTCATCCTGGATCCACGTCTTATCTTTCACCGGGTGTCCAGAACGAATCATCCACATGATGGCATCCACTGTTCGCCAGAGTTTACTGAGAAGCATTCATAAAGCCAAGTACTATGGTCTCATGTTCGACTCGACTGCTGATCAAGCACACCGTGAGCAGATGTCAGAAGTAGTGAGGTACGTGGAAGTTGATTTTGAGAGGAAAACAGTCTGTGTTAGAGAGTCCTTCCTTGGTTTTATCCAGATAAGCCAGAAGGATGCTGAGAGCTTTGTTGAAGACATCTTGAAACAGCTAGAGAAGGACGAAATGGAGCTACACGATTGTCGGTCACAGTGCTATGACAATGCTGCTGTGATGGCTGGACACAGAAGTGGTGTTCATCAAAGAATAAGTGAGAAAAACAACCTGGCAGTGTTTGTGAATTGTGACAATCACTCACTCAACTTGGTGGGTGTACACTGTACATGCAGCCAAGCAGGATACAATGATGGTCACGTTTTTTGGAACCATCGAAGCTCTCTATGTGTTCTGTCGTTCAACACAGCGCTGGGAAAAACTCAAAAACGCCGTGCCTGTGGTTGTTAAGTCGGAGTCCGAAACCAGGTGGAGTGCAAGGACAGAAGCAGTGAAGCCCATCAACAAGCACCTTGAGGAGATACTTCAAGTTCTCCAGGACATGATAGACAATGAAAACGAGACCAGTGAAACAAGAAGTGACGCAAGGCAGCTGTATAACCGCATGTTGAGTTACGATTTTCTGACTTTGCTAGGATTTTGGAACAAAGTACTCATTCGCATTGACCGTATTCAAAAGAGGCTGCAGGATCCGAGCATGAACTTCCACGATGCTGCCCTGGATTTGAAAGCCCTCCGAGATCATTTTGATGATGAAAGAGAAGTGTTGGTCAGTGAGTCACTCGAAGAAGGACTCGGTCTCTGTCAAGAATGGAATATTGAAGTTGAAAGACGTCAGAGACGAAAGAAACGAATGGCTGATGAGAACACGAGAGACGCTGGGTTAACAGCCAAGGAGGAAATGGAAAGAGTCATGAAGGGAACACTCGACCGTCTTCACAGAGAATGGATGAAAGGTTCACTCCTTTGCACGACACTGACGCCAAGTTTGGGTTCCTTCTCGATGTCGAGGGACTGTGTTACAACGCCGACAGCAACGACCTAACGAAGAAGTGCAAAAATTTAGGTGAATTGTACAGCTCCGATGTTGATGGACAGCAGCTATATGAAGAAATTTTGGATTGCAGAATGTTGCGATCAAGTCGGGCCAACATGAAAATATCAAAACCTGAAGGGCTTCTCGAATTGATTGTTCAGTATGGAGATGAGAGCGTCTTCCCCAATCTTCGCATTGCTATTCAGATAATGCTAACCATCGCAGTTTCCATCGCCAACTGTGAGAGATCATTCAGCAAGTTAAAAGGAATACTTTCGTATTTGAGAGCCTCCATGGGTCAAGGCAGACTCTGTGATCTTGCTCTGCTGAGTGTAGAAAAAGAAGAAACTGAAAAAACTGACTTTGAGCACATCATAGACCAATTTGCATCAGTGAACGCAAGGAAGGTGCAGTTGTAATTTTCATGTAGTGCCATAATTTGTTAATTAAAAGATTAACGAGCTTGACTTGTATTTTTGAGCTGATTTTATGGTAAAGTTATCTAAAAGATGGGTGTCAGATGTTTGGACAGGGGCGCAATTTCAGTGCTTGCCATCGGCGCTATTTTCCGTAAATACGCCCCTGCCTCCAGATCTTTACAACAGCTGTTCACCACCATCTCCGACAGTATATTCCGCCATCCAAAACCTTGATCTTTTTTACTCCCGCTAATACACCCCAAATCCACCTTTTTCAAATTTCGTTTTCTTTCCTGAAAGCCCTAGTAGTGTCTATTTGTTTTATACCGTGTACCCCGCCCTATTAAAAAAAAAAATGCTTCAGATCTCGAGCATTATCGATTCTTTAACTCTGTAATCTCTGATCATTCATTTGGCTTTCACACCCCCCTCCAATCCCCACCCTCCCGGCGATTCTACCATGGACGTATTTCTTCATTTAACCCACCAATTGATGGATGCATTAAATCTCAAATAGGAGACCACGCCATCTATCTCATGGACATCGGTACAAAAAATGAATTCCTTTCCGATTCCCAGCCTTACTTTCCAAACTGTCGGCTGTCGGTAATAGGAGGCCCCTCCTTGATTGGTTATCAGACTTTCTCTGCGAGTAGAAACAACGGCTTGGCTTTTGATCAAATTTTGTGTCAAGTTCTCCCTCCTGAGGCTGGTGTCCTACAAGGTAGCATTTTAGAACCGACCTTATCCATGGTTTACAGCAATGACCTCTCCACTTCCCTCAATAATCCTCTGTACAACTTTGTGGATGTTTCCACCATTTGTAGAACAGTACATCAAACTTCCAAAAGGCAGGCTAATTCAACATCCATCTCTTTAGAACTGGAAACGGTCATTTTAACTACCTGGAGAATGGGTCCCCACCATCGTATGGCGCATTTGCTTCCCATCGTATGCCACAAGGCGGGCGAGTCCAAGGCTCAATGTTCGTAACGTAACCAACTCGATCAGCAAGTGGTTGAGTCCAATTATTTGATTCTCATCCAGACGCCCACCACAGGCAAGTTGGTGGACTCTCATTTTGATATTGCCTTGTCCTTCCATTCTCTCATCCCTCAACCCTCCCCCACAAATGATTAACCACCTTTAGAGGCCATTTTTCCCCGCAAGCGGGGGTTGGCCTTTTTCGGGGACCGTGGTTGTTGTTGTTTTTTGGTCCCCTTTTTGAAACAATGTTTTACGGCCGGATGCCCTTCCTGCCACCAACCCTTTTTGTCGCCTTTTTACGACAAACAGGGAATTACCAGTGAACTGGTACTTAATTAGCCGACCTCGGGAGGATGACAGGCTGAGTCAACCCCCCTGGCGTTAATTCAGCGATCGACCGGGATTCGAACCCAGGATCCTAGGATCCTAAGCTGGCACCCTAGCCGCTAGCCCAACACCAGGCTTTGATTAAACAAATGATTACCCTCCTCAATTCTAAGCGAAACTAGAACGCCACTCAGTAGAGCGCATACTCCCGCCGTGGGTCAAGTTGGAATAGTACGATTTCACAAAAGTTTGAGGGAGTAGTTCAGTGACAACACAAGACAAGACAAGACAACACAAGACAGACACTGCACAGATATATATATATATACACAAAGAATTAAGTTAAGCACCCCCCCCGTTTTTTTACAACCTCGCACGTTACAAGTTTGTTGTCGTCAAAACAGTGTAATATACCCATGATATTGCTATATTTTCTGGAGAAGTGATATTATGGTCACATAAAAACATAACAATCATGCCGTTTTCAATATTTTATTCTGAATAATTTAAGGTGAAATTTTTTGGGAATTTTAGGCATATTTTCACCTCAATTTAAGTATGGAGCTATAGGTCCATCACGGACAGTGTGGATGACGTTTATGTTTTCTAACGTACAGTCATTGTTCTGAGAAGACCTCTAGCGATCTTTGCGTCAATAACGTGTGTAGGACCCACGTGATCGGATCACTGACTCAACCCTACGTCACAGATGCGTGCACTCATCTGCATTTCATCAATGGATAATTGCTAATGTCATACCAATCATTATTTGATCTCACATACCTTAGAATATATGCCAATGTATACATATACACAAAGAATATATATTAGGGGGTGCTTACCTTAATTCGTTGTGTAGGGGTGCTTAACTTAATTCTTTGTGTATATATCTATATATCTATATATATATATATATATATATATATATATATATATATATATATATATATATATATATATATATATATACAGACTTGGCATTTAATATGGAATAATTTTTTTGTGGGGGTGAACTTACTTTTCAAGATGTCTTAGAACCAAAAGTTCATTGGAATTATGTTGAAATTATTCTAGATTTTGTTAATGTGACCTTTAAAAGAAACAAAAAACCACATTTGACATTTCGAAACAAATAAATTGATCCTTGAAAGTGATGTAAACTGATATCGAACTCAATTCATGGACAGTACTGTGTTGAACTTCTGTACGTTTTCCAGAAGTATCTCTTTATTTTGCACATTAGCCAAAAAATTTTTTAACAAAAGGAAAAGTTAAATTACGACTGGGATTATGGACAGTAAAATTACAGTTCAGTACTTCGTGTAACCCCCACGAGCATTCAGGAGAGCACGTACACGTTGAGGCATGCTGTTCACGAGATTTGCCAAGGTTTGGACAGGAATCGCTTGCCATGCAGTGACAATAGCCTGCAGCAATTCACGCACAGAGGTCGGCTGCTGGTCCA
This sequence comes from Myxine glutinosa, assembly GCF_964187855.1. NCBI lineage: Eukaryota > Metazoa > Chordata > Myxini > Myxiniformes > Myxinidae > Myxine > Myxine glutinosa. The sequence continues at coordinate 136,548,095 of NC_136261.1, forward strand.
AGTGGTCGATTTGACGCGTTAATTCTGCCCACAAGTTCTCTATCGGATTCATATCCGGGGACATGGCAGGCCACTCCATATGCTCTACACCACGGTCAGCAAGAAAGTGTTGGATCATGCGAGCACGATGAGGCCGTGCATTGTCATCTTGGAAGACAAAGTTTCCTCGAAAGGCTGCACGAGCAAATGGAAGCAATGTTTCTTCCAGAATGGCCCTGCACTTGAACTGGTTCAGGTTTCCATTCAGAACAACCAGATCAGTTTTGCCCCCTGCATGAAAAGCATCCCAAACGGTCACCCCACCACCTCCAGCTTGGACTCTTGGCACCATACAATCTTTGTTGTAGGCTTCATGCACTTGTCTGCGCACTCGGACGCGGCCATCTTGACGATAGACCAGAAATCTAGACTTGTCACTGAAGATCACGTGATTCCAGTGTCCTGGCTGCCATTGACGGTGCTCTCTGGCCCACTGCAATCGGCGCTGGCGGTGTTGTCTGGTCAGGCATGGCTTTCTCAGGGGACGCCTGGCACAATAGCCTGCTTGAACCAGTCGTTGGTTGACTAGCCTTCTGGATACAGGCACATTTGTCAGTTGCTGCCACTCAGCCCTCAGCCGATTAGCTGACTTGGTACGGCCATTGCGGACTAACCGTTGCAGCTGGCGATCATCCCTCCTTGTGGTTCTGTGTGGACGTCCTGGCCTCGGTATTGGAGTAGGGACACCCCTCTGAGCATTTCGTTTCAGGATCTTTGACACCTGACCTTGAGTGATGCCATACTGCCGAGCAATAGCACGCTGTTTCATGCCGTGATTTCGTAAAGCCACCACTCCATGACAAACAGCATTGTCGAGTTGACGGAACATCTCCAGAGGAAGCGGCAATAACTTTTGGAGACGTGCAGCAGTTGTTTTCCACTAATACAGAACGCAACAACCCTTGTATACCCGACTGTGAAGCCAATCATCAAATGCACCTGTTCGTACATTTTGCCACGCCACCTGTGATATAATCCTGTTGTTGAATTCTTGCTGCGACAGACAATCAGTGACATGGTTCTCTTAACAAATAAATCACCAAAGTGTAAAAGAAACTCACCAGATTGATATACTGAGTTAAGAAAGTAAACCCAAGTCAAGAAAAAAAAAAAATTCCATATTAAATGCCAAGTCTGTATATATATACATATATATATATATATACATATATATATATATATATATATATATATATATATATATATATATATATACACGGTATATATATTTAGAATATATAGAAGACAATGTTAAAAAAAAAACAAGGCAATTTCACTTACATTTTCGGATTCAGCGTTCAATTCTATATAAGTGAGTGTATTTTGAAGCATGTGTGACTTCAAATAAAATTGTAAGCCAGGAAAAACGTTCGTTTCATTCCTTAGGGATACAACATGTAAAACTGGCCCAAACGTCAAAACAAAACTCACTCATTTTAAGTCGTACAAGCTAATGCGACCACTCATTCTTCGAGGAAGAATCCTGTGCACATGCTTGTCACACTTTTTACTCACTTAAGTCTTTATAAGTTCATCAAATACTGACTCAATTACTCAAATTACTCAATTACTCAAAAAACTCAATCAAATTACAAAAGTTACTCAAATACAACTCAAATACTGACTCGATACAATACTCATCACTCTCAACCCTCAGCGATTGACATTCGCTGAGGTAAATGTTGATATCTCTTCTGATTCGCTGAGGTAAATGTTGATATCTCTTCTGAGGTATAAAAAAAAAAAAAAAAAAAAAGTTTTAAAGCATTATACGTATCAAACGATACATTTTATGAAACGGGGAAACCTAATACACACTTTGGTGGTTTTAAAATGACAGAATATGTCTTTATTAGAAAAAAAAAATGAACATTGAAGACGACGCTGCTAAACAATACACTGCTCTAATGCATAACCATGAGTTTAAACTACATTTACAACAAATATCAAAACTATTTTCGTATCACAATGTTAAATATGGAATATATAGAAGATAATGTTTAAAAAAATGAGCCCTATCTTCCAATGGTAAAAAATTCCCCAAAAAATTCCTGGATCCGGAATAATTTCCTGAGGTTCACCAAAAACGAATCAATTCTTTCTTATCCCAAGGGCAATCATCCTACCAACTTTCATCCAAATCCGTTCAGAACCTTTCCAGATATCTTGTTCACAAACACACGAACACACACACACGGACAGACGGACGGACACACGGACGGACGGACACGATCGAATGCATTACCCCCTGGCCGGAGTAATTATCTCCAACATTCATTCTTCCCTCTATTCTCTCATCTGTAGAACCGAATTCCTCAATATGTTGTCCCTGCTCATTTATCCAGTCTTCCAAAAGAGCTTTCTCGATTCACCTCGTGTTTTCTCCCACCATTCCTTTCTTGTTATTTCACTGATCTCCTCCTCACCTTCCCAACTGCTTCCCTTTTCCTTTCTTCTACTGATCTACATATGTGCAGTCTTTGTTTTCCTGTTCCTCTTTAATCCTCCGTTAGTTTGTGAACGTTCAACTCTTCCACAAACTTAGATTTCTGGATACAGAAAAAAACAGCAACCCAAATAGCCAGCGGACAAGAGCTGATCATGACGTGATGCAATTAATCTTCACAGAGGAACATTTAAAATGTGAAACATATTCTCTGATTATTAAATAAATGTCAAATCTGCTTGTGTCTTGTCAAAAGTGAAAAGCACATATTATGCACAATGTGTTTTGGAGTCCCAGCTGAAGGACACCATGTGGATTACATATTAGTTTATAGTCTTTCAACTAAATGTTTTTCAGCTTTCAGCATTTGCTTTTTCACATTGTCTATTCTTAATGTTGTTATCAAGAAATTGTTATTGCCATTATGACGAAGAAGCATATTGATTTTGCTTTTTACTGCCACCACCGAAGGTATGACGAGGTTATGTTTTCACCCTTTTCTGTCTATTTGTCTGTCTGTCTGTTTGGGAACAGAATATCTCGAAAAGTTGTAGATGGAATCAGACGAAATTTGGTGGAGAGGTTGAGTATTTGACAAGGACAAACAGATTAAATTTTGATGAAAATTCCGGATCTGGATCCGAGAATATTTTTTTTAAAGATTCTTCACCATTGAGAGATCGGGCAAAAACGATATATCGCGTGATATCTCAAAGTTGCGGACAGATGCGGACGAAACTTGTTGCACAGGATGGGTGTGTGACAAGGACGAATTGGTTCAATTTTGGTGAAGATTCGAATCCAGATCCACATCAGATAATTTTTACGTGATTCTTCACCATTGAGTGATACGTCCAAAACGATATGTAGCACGATATTTCAAAAGGTTGTTGACGCTCATGACAAAACTTGGTGGATGAGTTGAATGAGTGACAAGAACAAGCCGATTAGATTTTGGTTCAGGTCCGAATCCAGATCTTCCCTATCAGTGGGATACAAAACGTAAACAGTTCAGCCTGGCACTGGCCTGGCGTATCAGTAGTTGCATTTGTGATTATACATATTGTTTTATTGTTTTTATGTGCTATTTATTGCTAAAATTGATTGATATACTTTTTGTGGTTTCTGGAATATATACAACAATTTTTGTATTGGCATTGATGATAATCCAAGATGTGAAAATGAAAATAGTTATTTGCAACTTAAGCATCCAATGTCACATTACAAGTCATTCCATTGCTTTGTTGCAGCTTCAGCGTCAGCTATCAGAACTTGATGAGGATGACCAATGCTATGATTTTCGACGCGAGAGGCTTACGATTCACCGTACACACCTATATTTCTTGCACTATGAGTATACTCCACTTCCTGATGGCAACGATGTCACACTTGTGGCCCAACTGTCAATGGACAGGTGTGTGTGCGCTTATCATGGTTATCGCACAAAGTTTACTTTGCTCTTATTTTGTTACACCTATGCTTCAATTCAACGCATTGCTTCCAAAGCCCAAGGCCACTGCGGTACTACATCATCTGAGTCTTAGCTCTTCTCTGAGCCTCTAACTCCACATGAAATAAATCAATTTATGAACGATTTTATTATTTGATGAAATCAACAAAACGTTGATTATGCTATAGTTGCTGTACTTGTATTGATAATAGCCTTCATTTTCAGCCTTCACTTGTATTGGTAATAGACACAGATTGATAATAGCCTTCACCAGCAAGACTAGTTATTAATTCCAAGTTATATCATTAGCCTTGCAGTAGCAAATTAAAGATAGTTTGTAAAGTATGAATTAATTCACTTTGTTTGTATTTAATCAATTCATTTAATGGTTCTGCAATTATTTTAATAGGCAGTCCAATGCACTAAAACCCACAAAAGTCACAAAAGGGTAAAGGCACAGAACTGATCCCTATCCCATCCCAAAGTTAAATTATCTTTGGTGTAATGAGGCCTTTGTTCTCCTTCCCGTGTATGAAACATGTACCAGATCCACCATGGCCCTCCATTGTTGGTATGAAACTTGTCATTCCAGAGCCTATTGTTCTTTTTTTCCATCCATAGTCAAGGCTCGTGGAAGAGCGAGAACACTCAACGGATCAGAATGCAACAGAACAAATGGAACAGCAGAGAGAGGGTGGACCATGGAAGCACCAATAGCAGCTCATTGGAAGGACAAATAGAGGGTGACTTGGACAAATAATGGATGGGTGGAGTGGATAAGATGGATACAGAAGTAAACTCAAAGGAAGGAAAAACTGGAATATATACATATACAGTCACGTGAAAAAGTAAGTACACCCCATGTAACGTTTTGACTTTTTCAACATATTTCAACATACAGCAATTTGATCTTCATTTCAACAATATTGATAGATAAAGGTGATATAATATAACAAACATCATGAAACATTTACATTTTGTAGTCCATTGTATAATTTAAATAAACATAAATGCAAATTTTGCATGTGGAAAAAGTAAGTACACCCTTGGCTCTAATAGGTGGTATTGCCCCCTTTGGCAGAAACAACCTAAAGTAGGCGTTTCTTATAACTGTCTACCAGTCTCTGACATCGACTGGGAGAAATTTTTGCCCACTCCTCCATGCAGAATTCTTTCAGCTGTGCGATGTTTGAGGGGTTTCTTGCATGCACAGCTCGTTTCAAATCCCCCCACAACATCTCGATGGGATTTAGATCCGGGCTTTGAATTGGCCATTCCAGAACCCTCCATTTCTTTCTTTTCAGCCATTCCCTTGGTAGATTTACTGGTATGTTTAGTGTCATTGTCATGTTGCAAGGTCCACCTTCGGTTGAGCTTCAACTTTCCGACAGATGGCCTCACATTATCCCCAAGCGCCCTCTGGTACAAGGAAGAATTCATAGTGGATTATATGATGGTGAGCTGCCCAGGCCCTGATGCAGCAAAGCTGCCCCAAACCATAATATTTCCACCACCATACTTTACAGTTGGTATCAGGTTCTTGTGGTCAAATGCTTTCCTTGGTTTTCGCCAAATATGTCTTCTGGTACTGTGGCCAAATAGCTCTACCTTTGACTCATCTGTCCAGAGCATATTGTTCCAAAAGTGCTGGTCTTTGCCTCGGTGTTCATTGGCAAACTTTAGCCTTGCCCTGATGTTCTTTCTGGACAGCAAAGGTTTCTTCCTGGCACACCTCTCATGTAGATCAAATTTGTGCAGCCTCTTTCTGATGGTAGACTCGTGCACTTTGACATCAACAGTGGCAAGAGCTACCTGTAGGTCCCGTGATGACATTCTGGGGTTCTTAGAGACTTCTTTCAGCATCTTGCGGTCTGCTCTCGGGCTGAACTTGCTGGGGCGGCCTGGCCTGAACAAGTTGGCAGTTGTTTGGAATCTTCTCCACTTGTAGATGATCTTCCGGACAGTCGAATGATTGATTTCAAATTGTTTGGAGATCTTTTTAAATCCCTTCCCAGAATCGTAGGCATCTATAGCCTTCTTTCTGAAGGCCTCAGAGAGCTCTTTTAATCTAGGCATGGTGACGCCACACACTTCAACAACAAAGAGCAAACCAAACTAAATGTCTGAGGTTTAAATAAGACAGGTTCCTCCAAGATCCTCTCTAACGATGTTCTAATCATTTGCACCTGAGCTGGTGCACCTGATTCTAATTTTAGGTATTTGAAGTAGTGATAAATGTAGGGGTGTACTTACTTTTTCCACATGCGAAATTTGCATTTATGTTTATTTAAATTATACAATGGACTTCAAAATGTAAATGTTTCATGATATTTGTTATATTATATCACCTTTATCTGTCAATATTGTTGAAATGAAGTTCAAGTAGCTGTATGTTGAAATTTGTTGAAAAATTCAAAACTTTACATGGGGTGTACTTACTTTTTCACGTGACTGTATGTACTGTTCTGATTATATAATTGATTGAATGATTTCTTGAATATTATAATAGTGAAAAATGAATAGGCTGGCGTAATTTCTACATATCATTCCCCTCTCCTCCCACCCCCCCCCCCCCCCACCCCCCATCCTCACTCCCCTGCCCCATCCTCATTGGCAGTGCAATTCTTCACACCTGAAACTGGTGTGGTGAATAAAATGGTTGACTTCATGGAGAATTCCAATGAATCAGCAGAAGGAATCGTGCACTGCACACTGCACTCTCTCAAAACACTTGGGCTGTCATTCGGTCAAGTTTCAGCTTTCAGCGCTGACAACACGAGTGTGAACTACGGGGTCCACAACTCAGTCTGCACCATATTAAAGAAAAGCCAAAACAACCTGCTTCAGGGTAACTGCCATGCCCATATTGTGCATAACACAGTCAAGCATGCACTCGACAACTTGAGCATTGATGTTGAGAATGTGGTTCTGAAAGTCTATCGCCAATTCTCTATATCAGCCAAAATAAGAGAGGCACTGAAGGAGTTTTGCGAGTTCTGTGAGATAGAGTTCTGAGAAGTCCTGCGGCATGTCACAACAAGATGGCTTTCCCTCAATCCAGCCATCTCTCGACTCATGCAAAACTGGTCCACACTGAAGTCCTACTTCATCAAACTTGGGGATGAGTGCCCCAGGCAAATCAGCACTGTGTTGAAGCTCAGCCTTGATTCTGGAGTACAGGAGGATGATGTTGTGGAGGTTTACCTTCTCTTCTGTAATAACATTCTCTCCCTCTTCGAAGATGTTGTTAAGAAGCTTGAGGCCAATGCTACCACCTGTCTAGAGCTCTATCCTATCATGCATTCCTTTGGAGCCAACTCACACAGAGGTGAGATGACCAGTTCTATGGATACCTCACAAAAGTGAAGCTGCAGCGTTTCTCTCCAGTTTATGCAGGCAAGGCAAGGGAGGAATTCACTGCATTCATTGACACTGCCCTAAGGTACATTGAAAAATGGTTTGACTTTTCCGACAGCAACTGCCTTCACTGTCTTATGCCTCTGTCTCTCCATGATGGCAAGCTTACCTTCAGTGACCTTGAAAAGGTCTGTGAAAAGCTCAACCTCATTACCAGCCTGAACATGGATGAACCGTACGATGAGTGCACGACAGCAAGCAGCCTTGTGGAGAAGCTCCAGGAGCGCGATCAATGGAAGACCACAGGTTTGCACAGGCTGCCAAGTGGATGGCTGTATTTCAGGCAGCTGATCTCCCAAATATGCTGTCAGTCATTTCCTACCTGCTGAGCATACCAGACTCAACAGGGTTTGTGGAGAGAATATTCTCCAGAATGGCCAACAAATGGAGTGACGTCCGGAACAGATGCTCTGTGGAGCTCATGAAGAGTGAGCTACTGGCCTCACTCAACTTCGACCTGTCCTGTACTGAGTTCCACACTGTAATTTTGAAAGACAATCCATTGCTTCAGGCTGCAAGGAGCGACAAAAAGTACACATGGAAGAGAAAGTAATGAGAGAGAGAGAGAGATATGGGAGGGGGGGTGGGGGGGGGGGGCAGGGGTGTTCAGGGCACTGAGTTGCTATACTGTAAATATTTAAATATTTATATGTAAATATTTTAGGCCTGTTCAATCGGCTTAATTAAAGTTCTTTAAATTGTACACCAAATGGGTAGTTGGTCTAATGGCAACACTTGTGCTGTGTCTACTTTTGTTTAGTTCAACTGATTGAAATAAAAATCTGTAAATTACAATAGTAAGTTGTTTTGTCAGTCAATTAATTGATGTGGTGTTGAGTAAAAGGAAAAATTACACAAATCTGCTATTTAGGAATGCACGTATGTGAGATTTAACTGAGATATTGACTGAATCTCATTATCTATACTGATGCTCAGACGAGATGTATTTTCATTGATCTGCCAACAATGTGGGACAGCACAGGCTACATAGCCAATGCCAATGTATGAGTCTTACACGTCAGTAAAATGCAATCTTTCTGATCCGCAGCCAAACAGTGGATCTGAACCTATGAAGTCTCTTTCATATCCACAGAACAACTAGTCCTACTCATCTGCTCACACTTTACGTAGAGAGATATGTATGTCCATAAAAGCATGAAAAATGGCTTAAAAGTGGCAACAATTTCAAAATGTTCTAGTGGGGGGCCGGGGCGGTGGGGTGTCCCTTATTTTTCCACATTGAAGGTGGCAACCCCAGTTAGGGTCAATTCTACAGTTGTAATTTTGAGGATCGGTTCGGATTAAGAGTTTGCGGAGCTTATCGCATTGTGGTTTTTAACCGTGTGCGGAAATTAAATAAAGGTGTGAACACCGCCCGGTGAAGTCTGGAGAGTTGTATGGGGGTGGAGAGAGGAGTGGGAGGGGTTTGGAGGGAGAAGTAACGGTGTGGGGGTAGGAGCAGGGCCGCCGATGTAGGAATTATTCCTTCAATTTTTTTGGTTTCATAAAATCATTGTTTGTGACGATGAAACACCGTGTACAGTTTTATTTTGTGTCTCCCTCCAAGTCACTCAGGCCAATTCCCTGGCATACTATTGCCATGGGCAGTAAACACCCTGCCTCGTGAAATAAACTACTGTGGGAACAACTTACATTATGATAATTGCCGTGATGATGTAATGACGTAAATGAACACAGGAATGGCCAAACCCCATCCGGATGAAATTTGTTTTTTTTTGTTTTTTTTGTATACAAGATCGAGGCTCGTTAATAAACGAATCTGTTAACCTCTACCATAAGAGAGGTAGGTGTGTGTGTGTGTGTGTGTGTGTGTGTGTGTGTGTGTGTGTGTGTGTGTGTGTGTGTGTGTGTGTGTGTGTGTGTGTGTGTGTGTGTAATATTAAATATACATTTTCCCTATTGGGTTTAGGTAGGGGAGTGTTTTCGGCACCTGCAGAAAAAAAAACGAAACAAATTGATTTCCCTTAACCATGGCGTGTGTTTGGTCTGACGAAAATACGTAAACCTCCTTCCTTAGCTCCAGGTTGATTAAAAACATTTTGAAGGGGGCCTGGATGAAGGGTCTCTGACACTTGGTATTCTGGCTCTCGGCGGCTCTGGCAGTTGCAACTGCTAAGCCCGAAAGCATATGAAAATGCAAAGCCCGTCCACGTCCTTTTGTATGCAGACATCTTCTTCCTCATACGTAGCTCAAAATAACGAAAATATAAAATGAAAACATATAAAACATATAAATTATGCTTAAACATATATGCTTAAAAACATATAAAATGAAAATTGATGATTTTGAGCAGCCTTGACCTTTGAGCTTTAGATTTTAAAAAAACCAATCTGCTTCTAGCTTTTGATGGGTGAACAAATTAATTGATCCAATATGCAAGTTATTAACATTTCAGGTTAATTGCATGAAAATTGATGATTTTATGTGATGCTGACCTTTGACCTTTTGACAAATTAATTAATTTATATTTTCCACGTTCTCACAATGAAGCGTTGGTGAAAATTTGATGACAAAACTCAAATGGTAAAAGGGTTACAGCCCTGACACAGGGACACACACACACACACACACACACACACACACACACACACACCCACACACACACACACACAAACACACACACAAGGACACACAGGGACACACACACACACACAGGGAAACATGGAGACACACACACATGGACACACACACACACACACACACACACATACCAGTACACACTGGGACACACACTCACACACTGGGACACAAACACACACATGGGGACACACACACCCACACATACACCCACACATGGGGACACACACACACGGGGGCATACAAACACACACACACAAACACACACACACACACAATCACACACACACACACACCATTCACAGACTTATGGGAAGTTACGAAGGGTGGCAATTTGACATCTCGCCCCGAGCGTCATATTTCCTCGACACGCCACTGTTCCACTGTACTTGCGATCCGTTTTTAAAATTCCCTCTGGATGATGGACCCAGATTGTGTATATCGTATTCCCGTGAGGAAGCGACTCATTGTTCTCCCCCGATTGTTCTCCAAGGCCCTTCTCCCCCGATTGCTCGGTTTGGCCGGGCGTCCAGCTCTCGGAAGAGTCCTGGTTGTTCCAAACTTCTTCCATTTAAAAATTATGGAGGCCACTGTGCTCTTGGGAACCTTCAATGCAGCAGAGATTTTTTTGTAGGCTTCCCCAGATCTGTGCCTCAACACAATCCTGTCTCTGAGCTCAGTGGGCAGTTCCTTCGACCTCATGGCTTGATTTTTGCTCTGATATGCATTGTTCGCTGTGAGACCTTATATAAACAGGTGTGTGCCTTTCCAAATCATGTCCAATCAATTGAATTTACCACAGGTGGACTCCATTCAAGGTGGAGAAACATCTTAAAGATGATCAAGAGAAATGGGAGGCACCTGAGCTCAATTTCAAGTGTCGTAGCGAAGGGTCTGAATACTTATGTAAATGTGATATTTCAGTTTTTTCTTTTAAAAAAAATTGCAAAACTTTCTAAAATCCTGTTTTCTCTTTGTCGTTATGGGATATTGAGTGCAGATTGATGAGGGAAAAAATGAATTTAAACGATTTCAGCATAAGGCTGCAACATAACAAAATGTGGAAAAAGTGAAGGGGTCTGAATACTTTCTGAATGCACTGTATATATATATAAATATATATATCATCTCAACATTATTTCAGCACTTGGTATTACTGTTTGGAAGCGTTCATAGTTGCTTGGAACTTGTTTTTTTTATCTCAATTTGGGCTGTAAATGCTAATAAGCCTGCCCATTATGCCCTACAGACTGCAGATGTTGGAGACAATCTGCCACCACTGGGAAGGACCAATCAGCCTGGCACTGTACATGTCAGATGGAGAGGCACAGCATTTCCTCCGTTATGCGCAGGCCTCAGAAATCCTTTCATCACGCCGCAATGTGGGATACCATGTGGTGTACAAGGAAGGGCAGTTTTATCCAGTAAACCTGCTGCGCAATGTGGCCTTGCAGCAGGTTACCACACCGTATGCGTTCCTGTCTGACATCGACTTCATCCCCATGCATGGTCTTTATGACTATATTCGGTGAGACCCATATGGCAGTCTTAAGTGTATTTTTTTTTTTTAATGGGGTATGGCCCACCACAAAGCCAGAAGGCCACTCGAGGTGGGGGGCTACACAAAGAAAACAAAAGCACAACAACCAGACCCTTGGATTGAAACAAGACAAGTGTAAAAAGTTGTCTCTTCACAGAACAAAAAGGGCTGGGAGGGGTTAACTAGTCTGCTTCGAGACAACAGTGCCTCTACCCCCATTACTCATTGTGCAGCTGACATCAACTTCCAATTGTATGTGTACTTCTAATTGTCAATGATACTGTGGTAATAGATAAAAAAAACACTTATCAATAAACTCCATCTGATAATTACTTTCCTTAGTTTTGTTCAAATATATATTTCCATTTGACTACTTTTTCAAAATCAATAATTCACACTATTTTAATGATAACTGATGAAAAATTATCCAGTCACTTGTTTGTAAAATGTCAATAATTCTAGAATGGTTAATCTGATAGTTCTGAAAATGTAAGGGACACTTTATTTCCTCAGTTAGTAATGAAAATGGATAGATAGCTAAGATACTTATTACCCTGCCCTCACGAAGCGAAAACAGGGTTAAGCATTCGGGTGCGTGTGAGCATACGTGTCTGCTTTTTTAAAGTTAATTTTCTCGGCAACCATTGGTCCGATTTGCACGAAATTTCTCAAAATTTATTTAGAATTTAGGATATTTAGAATAGCAGAAACACACGCTCCCTATTGGAGCGGCTATGGGGTTTGGGGAGGGGGGGGTGGTAGTCGTCGTGCATTTTCAATCCTTTTACCTTAATTATACACTTTCTCATCCTATATGTGAGAATGATGCTTTAGACTTGGCCTGGATGTTATTATCCTTACTATTAATATTGTTTATATTATTATTAATAATATTATGCTTTTTTAATAAAGTTGATTTTATTATTATGCTGTTATCGTTATTTCCGACACACCTTTTTGAATGGAAAAGATGTCCTCCGAAGATGAAATGCATGCTTGATGTCCTGCTTCTTCTTCACGTGACGTATGGATGGCGGTGTGTTCATATTATTATCATTAATAGCATTGTTATGCCATTATCATTGTTGTTATTATTAATTTTGTTATTGGAAGCGACCTTGGAAAAACACCACGATAAGCTATTTACCTTAACACGGCATTTGTTCAAGAAGGAAAAACTTATTGGGGTATCCCCTATATGCTATATTATTAGTATATAGTTGTGTAATAACATTAATAGTCATATACCATTCACTTTAATACATATATATACTCGTATACATATATATATATATATATATAATTAATGATGTAATATAATTGTAATAATATTTTCAATAATGTTATTACTTTTGTTATTGAAGTGTCCTTGGAGAAAATGCCACGTTTAGCTGACTTAACACGGATATACACCTTAACACAAATTGCACCCAAGGAGGAAAACCCCCTTGGCGGAGGGGGCAAATTAAGTCGCTGCAGAGCATAGCACCGGAGGAATAGATTCCGGTGTTAAGTGTTGTCCTTCGTCCTCCTTTCAAGTTTGGGTGAGATTGGGTAATTAATGATCAAATGTATCACGGTCAAACAAATAGACAGACACCAAATAATTGTGTATTTTAGTTTGATTTAATCATTTGTTTCATGAGGCCTAAAAGCCAATGCACATCAGTCAGCTGCCTAATAATCCCTTAATGAAAGATCAAATGTCTTTTGTAAGTTTATTATAATTCGTTATATGCACTCCGTGTGCTCCATGACTGGGACATCATCATTCCTCTGTCATGGAACTCTTCCATGAGCCTCGATTTATGGATTTTATTTTATTTTATAAAAACAAAGTTCATTTTAAGTTAAAATAAGTTTATGTTTGGAATGTGGTAAGTACGAGTGCTGCACATCATCATCACATTATGTCCAGGATATGCTGACAGAGAGCATCAGTGATTCTGACACACTCTCGTCGCAAAAATTATGCTGAGTGGTTTGCACTTGCCTTCCCAGCAGTTAGCCAGGAGAGGAATTTGGTGTTAGGCCTGGATGCCGGTGCTAACCTGAAATTGACACCTTTGGGTCTTTAATGCCCACTAACTTATGATACCCAGCTTAATGTCCATCCCAGAGATGGCACACTTTCTGATGCAATGCCCGGTTTCCAAAGCACTGACTTGACAGTTTATAGTTTGGTCAACCATCGAACCCAGGCTGGACGGGTCAAAGGTATGTGTGCTACCTCTGTACCATCTTATAAGAAACACTGTAGGTTGTTCAAATATAGATATGTAAATTGATAGACGAGCCCGATTATTCAGTTGTGAATATAACACGCAAGATGGGAAATTTATCTCCTCCTGCATCGAAGTTTCCTTGTGTATATATATATTTATCTATATATCTACACATCTGGGCAATGTCTGTTTTGTCACTTAACTACTCCCTCAAACTTTTGTTTCCGTGCTTGTGAAGTATTTTTAATAACGTTGTGGTGGTTTTGAATCATGTGGTGGTGAGGTGTTTTGAATTACGTGGTGGTGAGGTGTTTTTAAATGATGTGGTGGTGAGGTGTTTATAATTACGTGGTGGTGAGGTGTTTTTAAATGACGTGGTGGTGAGGTGTTGTGAATTAGTTGGTGATGAGGTGTTTTGAATACGTGGTGGTGAGGTGTTTTGAATTACTTGGTGGTGAGGTGTTTTTAAATAACGTGGTGGTGGTGTTTTTAATTTCGTTGTGGTGAGGTGTTTTTATTACGTGTTTTATGGCTGTGAGGTGTTTGCAATTTCGTGGTGGTGTGGTGTTTTGAATTATGTGGTGGTGAGGTATTTATAATTACGTGGTGGTGAGGTGTTTTTAAATGGCGTGGTGGTGACGTGTTTTTAAATTACATGGTGGTGAGGTATTTATAATTACGTGGTGGTGAGGTGTTTTTAATTATGTGGTGGTGAGGTGTTTTGAGTTACTTGGTGGTGAGGTGTTTTTAAATAACGTGGTGGTGAGGTGTTTTTAATTTCGTGGCTGTGAGGTGTTTTTATTACGTGTTTTATGGCTGTGAGGTGTTTTTAATTTCGTGGCTGTGAGGTGTTTTTATTACGTGTTTTATGGCTGTGAAGTGTTTACAATTTCGTGGTGGTGAGGTGTTTTGAATTTCGTGGTGTTGAGGTGTTTTTATTACGTGTTTTATGGCTGTGAGGTGTTTTAAATTACTTGGTGGTGAGGTGTTTTGAATTACGTGGTGGTGAGGTGTAATCGTCCCAAATTTCCAGTCTGCACCTACCCCTCCCCTTTGTATGTGCTGAGGGGTTCTTTCTTGAAAAAAAAACATTCAACCTAAATCTTCAACTTAAATTGCCTCTAAAAATGTAATATCACAAACACAACAAATACATTTGTGCAAAATAATTGTTTGTGTTATGATTGGTGTAAATCATGACAACACAGCAACTCAGGTACAGTCATTATCCTAAGCTAAAATAAGCCCGTTCCTTAGTAAGAGCCAAGCTAGTATATATATATATATATATATATATATATATATATATATATATATATATATATATATATATATATATATATATATATATATCCATATTTGCTTCAAAAAGGGGACAACGGTGCCAAAAAAGGGCCAACCCCCACTCCGCGGGGAAAAATGGCCTCTAAAGTTGGTTCTTCTTTTTCTTCTATACGTGTATATATTATATTTATATATATATATATATATATATATATATATATATATATATATATATATATATATATATATATATATATCGATATATATATACAGACTTGGCATTTATTATGGAATATTTTTTTTCTCTTGACATGGGTTTACTTTCTTCACTCAGTATATCAATCTGGTGAGTTTCTTTTACACTTTGGTGATTTATTTGTTAAAAGAACCATGTCACTGATTGTCTGTCACAGCAAGAAGTCAACAACAGGATTATATTACAGGTGGCGTGGCAAAATGTACGGACAGGTGCATTTGATGATTGGCTTCACAGTCGGGTATACAAGGGTTGTTGCATTCTGTATTAGTGGAAAACAACTGCTGCGCATCTCCAAAAGTTATTGCCGCTTCCTCTGGAGATGGTCCGTCAACTCGACAATGCTGTTTGTCATGGAGTGGTGGCTTTACGAAATTACGGCATGAAACAGCGTGCTATTGCTCGGCAGTATGGCATCACTCAAGGTCAGGTGTCAAAGATCCTGAAACGAAATGCTCAGAGGGGTGTTCCTACTCCAATACCGAGGCCAGGACGTCCCCGCAGAACCACAAGGAGGGATGATCGCCAGCTGCACCAGTTAGTCTGCAATGGCCGTACCAAGTCAGCTAATCGGCTTAGAGCTGAGTGGCAGCAACTGACAAATGTGCCTGTATCCCGAAGGCTAGTCAACCAACGACTGGTTCAAGCAGGCTATCGTGCCAGGCGTCCCCTGAGAAAGCCACGCCTGACCAGACAACACCGCCACCGCCAATTGCAGTGGGCCAGAGAGCACCGTCAATGGCAGCCAGGACACTGGAATCACGTGATCTTCAGTGACGAGTCTAGATTTCTGGTCTATCGTCAAAATGGCCGCGTCCGAGTGCGCAGACAAGTGCATGAAGCCTACAACGAAGATTGTATAGTGCCAAGAGTCCAAGCTGGAGGTGGTGGGGTGACAGTTTGGGCTGCTTTTCATGCATGGGGCAAAACTGACCTGGTTGTTCTGAATGGAAACCTGAACCAGTTCAAGTACAAGGTCATTCTGGAACAAACATTGCTTCCATTTGCTCGTGCAGCCTTTCAAGGAAACTTTGTCTTCCAAGATGACAATGCACGGCCTCATCGTGCTCGCATGATCCAACACTTTCTTGCTGACCGTGGTGTAGAGCATATGGAGTGGCCTGCCATGTCCCCGGATATGAATCCGATAGAGAACTTGTGGGCAGAATTAACGCGTCAAATCGACCACTTGGACCAGCAGCCGACCTCTGTGCGTGAATTGCAGCAGGCTATTGTCACTGCATGGCAAGCGATTCCTGTCCAAACCTTGGCAAATCTCGTGAACAGCATGCCTCAACGTGTACGTGCTCTCCTGAATGCTCATGGGGGTTACACGAAGTACTGAACTGTAATTTTACTGTCCGTAATCCCAGTCATAATTTAGCTTTTGTTTTTGTTGAAAAATGTTTTGGCTAATGTGCAAAATAAAGAGATACTTCTGGAAAACGTAAAGAAGTTTAACACAGTACTGTCCGTGAATTGTGTTCGATATCAGTTTACATCACTTTCAAGGATCAATTTATTTGCTTCGAAATGTCAAATGTGGTTTTTGTTTCTTTTAAAGGTCACATGAACAAAATCTAGAATAATTTCAACATAATTCCAATGAACTTTTGGTTCTAAGACATCTTGAAAAGTAAGTTCACCCCCACAAAAAATATATTCCACACAACATGTCAAGACACAAAAGTATTAAATGCCAAGTCTGTATATATATATATATATATATATATATATATATATATATATATATATGTACCGATTTAGAATTGGTACACCGTATCCCTGCGTGTTGTAAGAGGCGACTAAGGGTTGGCGTCAGGAAGGGCATCCGGCCATAAAAACATTGCCTCAAACAAGGAACCATGATTGTCATGTTTTGTCATTGTAATTTTCATGATTGTCATTGTCAAGGCCTGCAAGGCCGACCCCCGCTATAGCGGGGGAAAATGGCCTTGAAACGATCATTCATTCATTCATTCATATATATATATATATATGGTTTTTTTTTTATACATGGGCTACGGCTCCTAATAGAGCTGACACACACACACACACACACACACACACACACACACACACACACGCACAGACGCACGCACACATAGACGTACTGACAAGACAAACACTTAACACCGGTATCTATTCCTCCGGTGGCACCAGTATCTATTTTAAAATCATCTATCTGTGCTATATCTTCTACCCTCATTAGGCACCTACATTTCCATGATATGTGTTTCATTGCCAAATTAATAATGGTTTCAAAACTTCCATTAAAAGTTTAAATCGGCATGAGACCAGAGAAATCACAGATTTTTATTAACTCTTTGATTTGTGCTGACACATCTCATTATGTTGTTAATGAAAGTTCAAGGTAGAAAAATGGAATAATTTTGACTCTGCTGCTCCTGGAAGTAAAGGAGGTAATTGGGTATATGAATTATCCAACCATTAAGAATGTGGTGGAATTGTTTAAAAATGAGGAAGTTTTTCATATCTTGAAATCCGTAAACCTTTGACAAGTTTTTTGTCCCCCGTTGCACCGCGGAGCGAAAGGGGGACTATGGTTTTCCCCTCCGTCCGTGTGTGCGTCCGTCCGTCCGTGTGTGCGTCCGTCCGTCCGTGCGTGCGTGCTTATGTGCGTGCATGCGTGCGTAAGCGAAGGAGCGAATTCTAATTTGGTGTGTGGGTGCAACGCACTGCAAAATCCAAGATGGCCGCCACCATGTATATGTCTGAACCTTGTGAGCGAAATATCTTGAAAAATAAACGAACTACGAACTTCTAATCTGGTGTGTGGGTGTATCTGCGCATAAGGGAGAACGCTATTGAAAATTGGGTCGCCACGTCAAAATCCAAGATGGCCGCCTTGCGTCTTCCACTTTGTCAACTCACATCACTTCACCGACCCGGGGACCTAGGCGTAACGCTTGTTATAATTACTCTTGGTGGTTTTACCTCATCAATATACCATACTCTTTACATAGCATTGGTGCTGCCAGAACAGTCTTTGCCAAGGATTATTCTGGGTACGTTGTCGTTGTCTTTTAAGCAGTTAGGGCAGCAATTTTTAATTACTTCAGCATGTCAGTGACAATTCACTTACTCATTGTAAAAGACCCCTTGAGTATTTAATGCCAACCACCGACCACTCCTGGAAGATGGATCCTCTGGCTTAACATCCTACCGATAGATGCGCACGTCACTACATCACCCTGCATGCAAGACACCAATGAGTTGGTAGCTAGTTTGAGAATCAATGGGGGGATATGTGTTGAGGGCGGCAGAACATATGTGAAGTGGCAGGAAGCCTTTGGAGGCAGCAGGACGCATGTCGGCGCAGCGGGACGCATGTCAGAGCAGTGGGACCCATGTCGGAGAAGCAGGACGCATGTCGGCGCAGCGGGACGAATGTCGGAGCAGCGGGACGCATGTCGGAGCAGCGGGACGCATGTCGGCACAGCGGGGCGCATGCCGGAGCAGCAGGAAGCATGTTGGAGCAGCAGGACACATGTCGGAGCAGCGGGACGCATGTTGGAGCAGCAGCGCGCATATCGGAGCAGTGGGACGCATGTCGGAGCAGCGGGACGCACGTCGGAGCAGCGGGACGCACGTCTGAGCAGCGGGAAGCATGTGGGAGCAGCAGGACGCATGTCGGCGCAGCGGGGTGCATGCCGGGGTAGCGGGAAGCATGTCGGAGCAGCGGGACGCATGTCGGAGCAGCGGGACGCATGTCGGAGTAGCGGGACGCATGTCGGAGCAGCGGCACGTATTTCGGCGCAGCGGGGCGCATGCCGGAACAGCAGGATGCATGTCGGAGCGGCGGGACACATGTCGGAGCAGCGGGATGCATCCTAAGGGTGGTGGGATGTGTGCTGGTGGAGACAAGACATGTTGTGTGGGCAACAAGAGGCTTGGTGGGGCTGTAGGATGCATATAATAATAATAATAATAATTCATTTATTTTGTATAGCACTTTTCATGAAGCCCAAAGGCGCTTTGACAGAGTGCAAAACATAATGCATAACAAAACATGAAAACAACAATTGCAAAAAGACAAGAATCAATAGGGAAATATTTAAAGCAAAAGGAGGGAGAAGGAGAAGTGATAGTCAGGAGTTAAATGCTGTGGGTTGAATGTTGAATGCAGTGCTGAACAGGTGGGTCTTGAGTGATGTTTTGAATGTGGTGAGTGAGGAGGAGTCTCTGATGGTGTGAGGTAGTGAGTTCCAGAGGGTGGGAGCAGCGATGGAGAAGGCCCTGTCCCCCCAGTATCTGAATTTGGTCCGGATGGGGGGGGGGTCAGGAGGTTGGTACCAGCAGAGCGGAGGTTGTGGGTGGGAGTGTGTCTGGAGAGGAGGTCAGCCAGGTAGGATGGGGCCAGGTTATGGAGGGCTTTGTAGGTCAAGAGGAGGATTTTGTACTGGATTCTCTGGGAGATGGGGAGCCAGTGAAGCTTGTAAAGGACGGGGGTGATGTGGTCACGGGTCCGGGAATGGGTGAGTAGACGGGCAGCGGAGTTCTGAATGTATTGGAGTTTATTGGTGATTGTTGAGGGTGAACCATAGAGGAGGCTATTGCAGTAGTCCAGACGGGAGGTGATGAAGGCGTGGATGAGGGTTTCTGCAGCCGTGGAGGAGAGGGATGAGTGGAGACGGGCGATGTTTTTCAGGTGAAAGAAGGCTGTCTTTGTGATCTGTTTAGTGTATTTGTCGAAGGAGAGGGTTTGGTCAAAGATGACGCCAAGATTCCGGATGTGAAGGGAGGTGGATACTGGGATACCGTCGATGTTGAGGGCAAAGTTATGGGTGGATTTTGTGAGCGTTTTTGGGCCAATGATGATTATTTCAGATTTATCACAGTTTAGTTTGAGGAAGTTGATTTGAAGCCAGGATTTTATTTCAGAGATGCAGTTTGTCAGGATAGAGTGGGTGTCGGTGGAGACGGACTTGGTGGAGATGAAAAGCTGGATGTCATCGGCGAAGCAGTGGAATTGGAGACCATGACGGCGGATTAAGTGACCGAGGGGGGACAGGTAAAGGATGAAGAGGAGGGGGCCAAGAACTGAACCTTGGGGGACACCTTGGGGGAGGGGAGCAGTGGGGGATTTGCAGTTATTGATGGAGATGAACTGGCGTCTGTCAGAGAGGTATGATTTAATCCAAGAGAGGGCAGTGCCGGTAACGTTAAAGGTGGATTCAAGTCGGGTGAGGAGGATGGTGTGATCGATGGTGTCAAAGGCAGCGCTGAGGTCGAGGAGGACGAGAATGTTGAGGTTGCCAGCGTCAGAGGAGAGGAGAAGGTCGTTGGTGATTTTGAGGAGAGCAGTTTCAGTACTGTGGTTGGAGCGGAATCCGGATTGGAATGTTTCATACAGGTTATTGGCAGAGAGGTGATGTTTGAGTTGAGTGGCTACAGCGCGTTCCAAAACTTTCGACAGAAAGGGTAGGTTGGAGATGGGTCTGAAGTTGTTTAGGGTGTCAGGGTTTAGACCAGGTTTTTTTAGAATGGGGGTAACAGCAGCAATTTTGAGGGATGGTGGGATGATGCCTGTAGACAGGGAGGAGTTTATTGTTGCAATGATAAGTGGAGAGAGAGCAGGGAGGGAGGCCTTGACAAAGCTGGAGGGGATGGGGTCAAGAGTGCAGGTGGCAGTTTTCATTCCTATGAGGAGTTCAGAGAGGTCAGTAGGGGAGACCGGGGAGAATTGAGACAGGGGAAGGCAGGATAAGGGGGGACAGGTGGTTGGAGGGGGAGCGGGTGCGGCGGTGGTCAAGCTGTTGTAGATGTTGTCAATTTTGCGTTGGAAGAAAGAAAGGAAGGAGATGCAGTTGTCTACTGTGAATGACTGGGTGGTGGTGTCCAGGGGGCGGAGGAGTTTGTTTATTGTCGAGAAGAGTGCTTTTGGGTTTCCGGAGCCAGAGTGGATAATTTGAGAGTAGTAGGCGGAGCGGGCGTGGGAGAGGGCATCTTTGTAGTGTTGTAGGTGGTCCTTGTAGGCTTGGGAGTGAACTGTGAGACTTGTTTTATTGCGGAGTCTTTCAAGTTGGCGAGCATGAGTACGAGCATATGGGGTAAATACAAGGAAGAGTTAACGGTCATGAGCCGCCATTTTCTACTGACCTTAAAATTTACCCTTTCAATACATCTTCTTGGGCAAACCTCATTTCAAAGTTGACCTCCAAAGCCAGCTGCCGAATGGTCATCCTCTGTCATACAAAGCCTTTACTTGGCAAACCTAAACTTCTATATCCACCTACAAGGTCGTCACCCGCAGCTAGTTGGAGTACTGCTCTCCCCTCTTATCTGGGCTGGCTGCCCTGCTTCACATCTTGCTCACCTTGACGCCGTGGAAACCAAGGCTTTCAAGATCATTGGAACCTCCCGCACTGAAGCTGTCGATGGGCTTATTTATCACTTCGCCATCGGAGACACGTCAGTGGTCTCTCTATCTTAAACCACCTCCTTTCTTGTCTTGCACCGTTTGCTTTTGTAATCATGTGTGTCCTCCCCTGCCCCTCATCTTATTCACATATCCTTTATTCATCGATCTCCCTTTATTTTCCGTAGAGCAGCAACTTTATTTTCCTTTATTTTCCGTCTCCCATAGAGCAGTAACAAAGGCTGGAAAGGGTGGAAATGTGAATGGTTCGGTGGATGTGTGGAGTATCGTTGAGAGAGAGGAAGACAAATGATGAATTGCGAAAGATGATGGGAATAGAGCCTGTGATTGATGCTGTGAAGAGGAACAGGTTGAGATGGTTTGGTCATGTGTTGAGGAAGGATGAAAGTGACTGGTTGAGAAGAGTGATGGAAATGAATGTGGAAGGAAGTAGAGGACGGGGAAGACCGAGAAAGACTTGGCTGAAGATGGTGGAAGAAGAAATGCGGGCAAGGGGGTTAACAAGGAGAGATGCAGAAAATAGGGCAAAATGGAGAAGATTGTCATGGGGACCGCAAGGCTAACCCCCGCTCAAGTAGGGAAAATGGCCTTAAAATGCCTGTTGTTGTTGTTGTTGTCCCTTTATTATGTCACACAACCCTGCAATTGGTGTCCCCTCCCCCACCTTCTCCACTCCTGATGCATTCTTGGGTCTTGTTTTGCCTCTAGCCTTGACTTTGTATATTAAAAAAAATACAATCATATTGCACACATACATTATTAATGACAGGAGAATTCACTTTTTAATGACTTATCCTCGTTTGTATGAATGTTGGAATGTATTGGGTGATTTATTGGCGTTGCACTTTCCCAAAAGACCATGATGTTGTCATCGTGGTGCTTGCTGTGTATCAGTCATTGAATGGGCCCACATTGGTTTTCAGATCTACTGCAATCTGGACACTCTGGTGAAGTTCTGCATTGTTAAATGCTCTTTTCTTGTTTAGAAAAACGCATTGAAGAGCAGGTATCATTTAAACATCGATGTGTCGATTGATTGTCTTTTCTGTTTGGTTTAGGGGTTTTGAGGTAGGATTTTCGTTTCCTTCCAATTTAACAATCATCCACCATTTATACTCTAGCATATAGTCAGGTTCACTATGTTTTTTCGTTCAAAATCATGGTAGACTAGCAAACCTATACATTTTTGGAAACGTTATTACATGGAAAATCTGAAAATCAATGTTTACATTTGCCAATTCCGACCAATTCGATTCGACCAATTCGACCAATCGACCAATTCCATTCGACCAATTCGACCATTCGACCAATCGCTTCGATCGACCAATTCGATCGATTCGATTCGATTCGATTCATCGAATTCGATTCGATCGACCATTCGACCAATTCGATTTGCCAATCAATTTGACCGACCTTTGCTTGTGTGGAACGGACTGTGAAAACGATGCGGACTATATTCTCGGATACGACACACAGGACAGTGATGACGAACTCTAAATGGCATATTCTGTAATCGTGTATGTTTGATGCCATTGACTGCCTGTGTATATTTTGTCATTGACTGCCTGTGTAGATGTGAAGTTATACTGACTGCATGTGTATATATGATTTTGCTGACTGCCTGTGTATGTTTGGTGATATGAATTATTGTGACACATTTTGATGTTATTAACTGCCTGTACAAAACGATAACATGTATTTGATTATGCAACTTATCACGAATATAAAGACAGTATTTTGCAATTCAAAACCTTTGATTCGTGTCTTACCATTCCCCATAGCACTCATTTGATACTTTCATTGGATTCCTTGTCCCTGAAAAGAAAGGTTTAGTATATTTTTAAAAGTTTTTAGGGTAATTAGAGGCAGAAATAGAACAAAATATGTATTTTACAGTGGCCATTTTGAAAATCCAAAATGGCCGCCATACAGGTATCTCTCCAAATGTAAACATTGATTTTTAGTTTCCTTATGCTATAACCTTTCCAAAAATGTATAGGTTTGCTAATCTACCATGATTTTGAACGAAATATAATTTATTGACATACTGAACCTGACTAATAATATAAGCAGGATGTGGCAAAAGATGGGGCACGTTTGACTGTATTAATATTTGTAAAGTACAAACATTGGAATTTCTTCAGATTACATTCGATTTTGAAAATGTTGTCAATCAAATGCCCTCCTTGGCAGGAAATACATTCCTCTGTTCTGGAATTCCTAACCTTCCCTAGAAAGTCTATCGGAATGGCCTGAATTTCACTTGTAATGTTTTCTTACAGTTCATTGAGTGTGTGTGACCTGATCCTGTACATACGATCTGTCTTTCACATATCCAGGAAATACACAGGAAATAATCAGGAGGGTTAAGATCAGGAGATCTGCAAGGCCAATTCACATCTCCAAATCTGGAGATCAGCTTTCCAGGGGAATTCCATCACAACAGTCCCATGCATTGTGTTGTGGTGTGGGATGTCGCCCCGTATTGTTGTTTTACGGAAGCTTGCCACACATATGCTTTTCTTGATGGTGCACCATGAACTTGGAAATGCCTTCTGAAGGCTCATTGTAGAGTAATCTCCATGGGGAATAACATATTATGTTAATGATGTCATAGGTGCCTTCATTATGACGTCATAAATCGACAAGTAAAATGCTTGATCCGATCAGTATGAAATTTCTTTAACATGATCTAGGGATAAATTGGTCGACAAAAAAAATGAGACATCATTGGTCACGTGTTTTGGCAGCCATATTTTTACGGTGTAGCCCGTAGGGCAATGCTGTCTGGAACAGCGTTTGTCTGTCCTTCCGGTGTATGTATGTAGGGGGACAGCAGATCCTCCACCCAGCAGATCCAATCCCAGCTACGCCGGTCTATTAGACTATCGGTCTTGTTTATATGTCATTTTTCATTAGATTTCCATGTGTAAATAACAAGAACTTCACAGAATTTAAATTTTGCTCTGTGTTTTAGGTATTGCTTAGAGATCTCCACCTCTGGCGTATTCTCTGCCTCTGGCACAAACTCCCCCACTCTCTTCAATCCCACTCCTCCCTCCAGGTCCTTAAAACAGCTGTTCACCACCATCTCTTATCTTCCCCCATCCAAAACCTTGATCTTTTCTACCCCCGTTAATTCACCCCAGATCCACTATTTTTGAAATACCGACTTCTTTCCTTGAAGTTCCAGCAGTGTCCATGTGTTTTATACCTCTCCCACCCCCCCCCCCCCCCTTCCCATGTCTTGTCCCCCCAAGTCCTCTCCCTCCCACAGATCTCCTGATGTCCCTATTCTCTGCTGTTGTACTTGTGTGCTTCCCTCTCTCTCCCCATCTTGTCTCCCGCTCCCTTTATTGTGTGTTTTGTGTGTCCATTTGTTATTTTTTGTGATCGATGTTCGCTCTTACATGAGCCTCGATCTTGTGTATATATATACATATAAAAATAAAAGAAGATGAACATTGCAGTCAGCTTTTCAATTTGATTCCTAATTTTAAGTGCTTTCCAACTTTAATCTGGAAGTCTTTCATGTGACTTAGCCAGGGGTGGAAATGAACTCCCAGACTGAGAGCATCGGTTCTTACCATTAGGTCATTGAGTCTGGAAACCATTGTACTACTATTGTATCAACTGTTTCAGTGTTTGCTGATTTGAAGAAGGGTTAGGTGTAGAAAGGATGTTTGAAGAAAGGTTAAGTGAGCAAAGGGTTACTTTTAATACAGGGTTAGTGAGTTCAGAAAAATTATTACCTCCACCACCAAAGATGGATGGAGGTTATGGTTTCACCCCTGTATGTTTCTGTCTGTCTGTCTGTTTGTGAAAAGGATATCTCAAAAAGTTGTAGATGGATTCAGACGAAACTTGGTGGATAGGTTGGGTATCTGAGAAGGATGAACTGGTTAGATTTTGGTGAAGATTGGATGCGGATCTGGATCAGGGAATGTTTTTTTTAAGTGATTCTTCACCATTGTGAGATAAGGCCAAAACCGATTATAAAGCATGATAACTCAAACATTTTCAGACGACTTACGATAAAACTTGGTCGGTGAGTTGCGTAAGTGACAAGAACAAGCCGATTCGATTTTAGTTAAGGTCCAGATCCAGATCTGGCCTATCAGTTGGGTACAAACCGTAAACTGTTCAGTCTGGCAGAGGAATGCTCTCCACCGAGTGCCGTTCTTGTTAATTACTCTCGCCAGAGGAGAGGGTATTGCACTTGCGTCTTCCGTTTGTCTGTTTGTTTGTCTGTCTGTTTGTCCGCACAGAATAAATATGCTTTTCTCTGCAACTGTTGGTTCGATTGATAGGATATTTTCACCATAGGTGCACCTCCTCCTGCAGAATTTTTTAAATGATAATTATGACGTCATAGGTCACGTGATTCGGCCGCCATCTTGAAAAAACGAAAAACATTGCACCTCTATTTCTCCAAAAGTGCTGCATAGAAAAATTGACACGTGGCTCATTGTAAAGACCTATCTAAGGGGAATAACATATGTTAATGATGATGTCATAGGTGCCTCTATTATGACGTCATAATTTTACAAGCACAAAACTTCATCTGATCAAGATGAAATTTATTGAGCATCATCGAGGGATAAATTGTTGGAGGAAAAAAATAATGATGTCATTAGTCACGTGGTTCGGCCGCCATATTTGTTTTATCACAAAAGCCTTAAAAACCATGAAAAACACATCCTGGCGAGGGTCTGCAATCTCTGATTGCTCTTTCTTGTATGAGGATGTTTTTGTTGTTTAAATTCTTATTTCTCCTAATAGTAATGAAGCAGCTCATCTTGTAAAAAGTGATCATGCAGAAGATGATTATTTAGTCCATTATCAACGGTTAAATTGAGAAATTGCATTGTGTATGTAATTCAATATTTGTGCTTGTTGTAAGTGAAAGACTTGGTTTTTAAAACATGTTTTTGGAGCGACACCTCTTTTAAAGAAAGGTGTATCCAGTATATATAGCTCATGAGTTTTTGACTCGAGTGAGATTGCTTGGGATTGTAGGCTGAAGTGCGTCTGAAAACTTAAGGATGAAGTTTGTGATGTCTTTTGGGTTTCACAGACTTGTCTGTTAATTGATTTGTACAATTTATTTGTTTCTTTGGTTTGTTTTTAAACTAAAAAACAAAGTATGCATACAAAAGTATGTCTGAAAAAGAAAGAGAATTTATGTTTCTGGTCAATGTGCTTTATTTCTGCAAATTTACGTTTCTGCTATGCAATGGAATTTGCAGACATTGGAAATAAATCACTGCCCCTATGAAGGTCAGTGCATATCATGGTCTCCAGCAATGAAATAAATTTAGAGTTAAGGTCATCTCATACTTGTAGAAAAAACTTGCAGGGTGAAGGAAAATGAAGTTTGAGAAGGAGCAGAAGTCTTTGCATTGTCAAGATTAGCACTTCCTTGGGAAACCAGGCACTGTAAATCACACCAGGCCAGAATGGAAAACGTAGGCTTAGAGCTGTTTAGTGTGATTGTGTCGTTTGTGCTCCATTGAACAAACAATCTGGCTGTCTGCCATTTGGGGAAAATGCAACCTCATTTGGCTCTAGCAGCAGTTTGTTCACTTTTCTCATGTTGCAATTTATATGTTGCCTTGCATTTGGATTATTCGAATATTTCCCCTGTTCTTCCTGTTATGTTTGAGAGTTAACTCTTCGATTATTTTGCACATGGCGTGACGTGTTGTTATTGCCAATACAGTAGCCATCTTGCAATGGGTTTATAAAAACGCAAAACCAAACATAAAGAAGAAATGACTTTCCTAATCCTAACCTACCCTGAACTCAGTCAAATATGCCTTTCATTGCTATAGATGCTACAGCTAGGACAGGGTAATGATCACATAAATACATCTTATTATAATAGAGCAAACGGAAATGTTTATGTTTATATGTGGCCTAAACATCTTCTTCTTTCCTCAAATAAAATTAACACTCAAAACACAGTTCGTGAATTCTTCATTACGTTTAGACTGCTCAGACCTTTGACGACCCTTTAAGTCCCCCAAGACCCTTAAGACCACCAAGACCCATAAAGACCCAAACTACCCTTAAAGACCCTGAAGACCCAAATGACACCAAAGACCAAAAACACCCCAAAGACCCAAAATACCCTTAAAGGCCCAGAGGATTCAAAATACTCTGAAGACCCAAATGGCCCTGAAGATCCAAAACACCATGAACACCCAAAAGACCCAAAAGACCCTGAAGACCCAAAAAACCCTGAAAACCCCAAATACACCGGAATGGTGAAAGATGCCTATCCCTCTGAAATGGCATGTGGCTCCACGGAGTGTGCTGAGTCACGCAAGTTATAATGATAAGATAAATGTACAACTGTGATAAGATAATAAAAATTGATTTTAGTATATTCAGTATGAAAATGTTGATGGTGCTTCAATTTAAAGGTTTTACATTTCAATTTAAAAGATTTAACATATTAAGCCAAAAGGACAATTTTGATGCTGCATTATTAATGCAATCTATACATATAATAAATGTGAGTGTGTGTGTGTGTGTGTGTGTGTGTCTTCCATAACTCCAAAACCATGAAACCTAGTGGCCCGAAACTTTGCATGCATATGAAAGGAGTGCCCAAATGAAAACTGGGTATTTGAGTAAATTTAAACACCCCTTTTGAACATAATTAACCGATTATCTTCATGAAATGCTTATCCTTGGTCTGCCCAACTTCACCTCGCCATTATCCGCCATTTTGATTCGGCCTTCTAAAAAAGCCTCGACTTGGTAACACAATCTACTCTCACTGACTAATTAAAGTATATTATCCAAATATGATTTCAGATTTGAGGATCGGAACCTGTGGACCAAATAACTGTTGAAATCTGGAGTAAAATCAGAATTTTTTTTTAGAAATTACCAATTTTATTAGAACTAAGCATATATCTTATAACTAAGCATTAGGTGAGGCTGTCCTTCCTCCTTCTCCATATTGCCAAAGCATGAAACTTTACTCTTGCTACCATTCTAACAATTATATTGAGTGAAGAAAAGATTAACGTATGTTCCCAAAATGTAACTTTATTGAATGCAACAAAAATAATAAACCAGCGGGATTATTGTGAAGGCTTCCGCAGCTGTACTTGTGCGCTCCATGTGGGAAATCTTCAGGGTTAGGAAGGCAAAATAAATTAAATTAAAGATCAAATTAAAAGAACGATTAACCTAATGGGGGGTTAGAATGAGTAAAGCATTGGGGCAAGTGAACTCCAAGTGCTCATCACCGAATGCCTGATCTTCATAACTACACATTGCTAATCGCTTGCCAAGCCAAGTCGTTCCTCATCAACCATTCCCTTGGAGTACTTGCTTGAGTGTTTAAGCCACTTGGTGAGCACTTTACAAACTGCTTGGTAATGGAACACACCACAGGTTCACCATTCTCATACCTTTCCATTGGCTTTATTTGTTATTAGTCCCCTACCGGTGTACACCGGAGGGGACTATAGGTTTGCACTCCGTCCCTCCGTCTGTCAGTCTGTCAGTCTGTCTGTCCATCCGTCACGCAAAGAACAGTTTTCCGGACTTTTTTCCTAAACTCTTAATGCTAATGTTTTCAAACTTGGTACATGGTTTCCTCATGATAAGTTACAGATCAAGTTCGAACTTCACGACGTTTCGATCATTTTTGACAAAGTTATGGCACTTTGAACTTTGGTAATTTCCCCAACAGTTTTCCAGACGACAGACTGCCGGTAGGGGACATGTATTGCAGCGCAATACTCAATTCTTGTTTTGCTTAAATATTTGCAATGACTTTGTTGCTCAACTTTGAGTGATATTCTTCGATGCTTGTTTGCAAGACAAGACAGTCGACAGCGGTGTGGTGGGAGGAGGGAGAGGAAGGGGTAGGATTGGAGGTCAGAGGGAGGGTGTGGGGTTAGAAAAGGCAGGGGAAGGGATGGGATGAGGGGGAGGAGGGATGGGAATGGGTGGGAGACAGGAGGCAGGTAGGGTAAGTGGTGGGGTGTGAGTCCAGAGTCAGGGGTCAGGGGAGGTGGGAAGAACGATGGGAAAGGGCGGGAGTCAGGAGGCATGGAGGGGAAGTGGTGGGGTGTGAGTCCAGAGTCAGGGGTCAGGGGAGGTGGGAAGACGGAGGGGAAGAGGTGGGTTGGGGTTCGGAATGAATGGGAGGGGGTGGTAGAATGGAGGGGAAGGGGTGTGTGGGAATTCAGAGACGATGGGGTGGGAGCCTTAAGGTAGGGATGGGTGGGTGGGAGGAGGCAGGGGAAGGGATTGGAAGAGGAAGGGGAAGGCATTTGAGGAGGTACCTGGCATTGCAAGGCAACTCCAGGTACCTTTGATAGTTATTTAATAAAGTAACTACACTCCTTACATCAATTCCCATGAGGTCCAGGTGTCAAGACGGTTCATGGGGTGTTTGGAAGGTACCACCCTGCATTGAGGCGCAGTGAAACTGTCCCACGCCTCCTCTCTCCGAGCACCAAATCCTTGACACATGAGCTTGGATGGTGAAATGGTTTAGGAGGCTAAATATACATGTGGACAGCAGATCTGATTACAAAAATGTTCTCTTAATTGTAGCTATTAACTCTCAGATGCAAACCAAATGGAGTAGTTATAGTAAATCAAGCTAACCATTATTTTTAAACTCCTAATTATATTAACCTTACCTAAGCACATTAATTCAATTGCACACAATCCACAGACATGCTCAGAAATAGTGGCAGGCCTATAAGTGTCTTGTGGTATTGTTTGTCATGTTCGGATGGATCTGGAGAGATCAGTAATCTCTTCCAAAGAGATCATTATACACCTTTTTGTACACAAAGGCTAGGCTCATGTTAGAGTGCAGAGAAAGAGTAAATTGGCAACTTAGTTGGTTCTATTGCAACTCTTTTTTTTGTCTTTATCTGAGATATTTATAGTTACAATTAGGAGATAATTTTTGCAATGAATCACGTTTCTTTGATTTGTTGTCCATATATATGTTTGCCAGTTTCACCATTCAAGCAAGCCTGATGCTAGCTTAATGGTTAGGGCGACTGGCCTAGGGTCTTGAGTTTGAGTCCTGTTTGGCCGTTGAATTAACACCAGGTGGGGTTGACTCAGCCTGTCATCCTTCCGAGGTCGGCTAAATGAGTTCCAGTGACTGGTAATAGAGAGGGCACTGCATCAGCGGCAAGCCGAGCCTCCTGCAGCGAGTAGGTTATTTGAAGAACACAATCATCCTGGAGGAGCTGGGAAGAAATGGAGGGCTGAGAGAGCTAAGGGAGCTAGACCAGATGAAAGGTGAGCTATAGGCCATTGACCTGTCTGCGATGTGAGGGCAATTGGGCTTGTGCTTTGAACTCACTGTAGGACATACCAATAATGTTGAGAGCTTTAGCTTCCACAGAATTCAGCAGAGACCACATCACAGATTTGATGTGATGGTTCCAGCCCATATGGGAGAGCAGTATCCCAATGAGCTGTAGTGAAAGGCCTTGTAGGCTGTGAGTAGTTCTGATTTTCTTAGAAATAACTTGCAATGCTGGAGGATGCTGAGTCCGAAGCTGTTTTTTGAGGACAGCGTTACTATATGGTGATGTAATATTTTGATGGTAAGACTTATAAGTTCAAGAGATTGAACTTCTTGCAGTGGTTGGCCAGGGAAATAGATAGATGGGCTCACTTGACAATCCTTCCAGAGTAACAAGATGAGACTGTGAGATTTGCCAGGATCGAAAGACATACAGGTTCCATTTATCAGACCATCATGCAATCAAATCCAGATCAGCAAAGAGTGATGTAGCTGCCATCCGCCTCTTAGTGGAATGGGACTACTGCACAATGTGGAGGGATATGTTAAAAGGACCCATGACACTGCCTTGAGTCACTGCAGCCAGCAATAGGAAGGGAGATGCTTCCATTGATAGCAGTGCATTGACTGTAAGACTAAAGTAAGAAAGTTAGTATGAAGGTGGCCATCTTGTATGCTGCAGGCAGCTAGCTTCACAAACAGTGTAGGATCCCAGACTGAGTTGAATGCCCCATACATATGCAAGGAAACCGTTCTAAACTCTTAGGACTTCTGACCATTGCTGAGAGAGATTCGGTATTTTTGTGACCAGGATGGAATCCAAACCGTTTGGTCAATTGAGGCTGATTGAAAAGTGGAAACACAACGTCGGCAGTTCACTAGAGTTGAAGAACTGCGAGAACTACATGAGCAATGTCTTTGATGAAGAGGATTACACATTGGCCAGTCTGATGTGGATTGATTGGAATTTGTGCTAAATAATTCTTCCAAAATAGATAAAATATTGTCACGTTATTTTATTATTACCTGTGACCCGTGACATGTCACAAGTCTACAAGAGCTTCATGTTGCTGTTGCTGCTGTTGTTGTTGTGTTGGGGTTCTTGTCGGGTGTCGATTTTTGAAATGTGCACCCATTGGTCTGACAGCTGCCAGACCACACCCACATCTCTCACTTGACTCCACCCACCTTAGCACGAGACAAAATGATATGGCTGCCATCTTGGTTTTCTGATGGGCCTAACACATCTGTCCTTGCAGTCTCTGCTGATTATACACTGCCCAAGTTTGTTGCATTCGATTTCCATGGGCTTTGTTTGTGTCGAGTGTTATTCACGATGAGGAATATTGAAAAATCTAATAATTTGTTGAATAATAGCAAGATTTAAGCAAGCAGTTGAGTTAATCTTTTAATAGCGCATTAAATGCATGTTTCTCAATCGTCCCATTATCGGATTTTGTCGCAGGTTGTGACCACAGTGCGGTCTTTCATGTTAATACAAAGAAAACATTATGTTTTTAGATCGTTTCGAAAATTTGCAATCATTAAATTTTGCCGTAATCAATTGTGCATTCATTGTGTTAATTTTATTGTACATTTATCATATAAATTTTGCCCTCATAAATTGTACATTTGTCCTTCATGAAAAGAAGTTACAACAATTTTCCCGTCTTTATTTTCCTGGGCAGCATGAAAAATCACTGACAGAGTTTGAATTGAAACTGTACCTAGTAAAGTCTTAGCAGTCCCTCTCGAAAAAAAGTGAAACAAAGGTGCATGTATAGGATATCATTAGAAAGCTGAAGACTTCCTCTTTCTTATAGTATTGTCCTTGATGACAAGAGCCCAAGATAGAGGCACAGGATCAAAAGAAAATAAGTGGAATGCATGTCATTACTTAATTGTTGAAATATTGGAAACTCTGTACAAAAAAAACAATAGGCAACCTGGCAGGTGTGAAGGAGTACCAGCACGTATCCAGCTCAGACATTCCACCGACACATGGTAGTGCTTTATACTCATCGTTAAAAGAAAATAATGACAGACGTTGTTTGCACAATGTCCTGAGATTCTCAGAATTACTCAAAGACCCTAATAATTACATGGGTTTTCTGGTGTGATCCCTGGTCGAGTTTTTGAAGAGAAAATAGTCGGAAACAGAAGACTGTCCCTATCACTCCGAAAAATAAAGAACCTGCATTTGAAAAAAAAACATGGGTGTCCGAGCAAAAACTGAGCGATATAACCACGATGTATTATATATGCACATATGCAGTGCATATATAATTCCATGTATTTTATGTGCCTACTGCCTATATACATCATGGTTATATAGCTCGGATCGATTCCAACTGCACTTAAGAGACATGAGTATGAGGCCTATTCCAGTGCCGTATATTAACAGAGTCTGGCCAGCCTTTGATCTGCTCAACTACCGCCGTGATTGGTCGAGCTCGCGTCACGTGGTTTACAGGTGCCATTTTGCATACCACCTCAGCCGAGCAGCTTTCCCGCTGCACCCATTCCGTGCCATTGCTTCGTATCGTTGCATATTTCATTTGAGTAATATTTCAATAAAATCAACCAATATGGTGTGTTGTGCCACTTGGGGATGTTCTGTTAGACCAGGACAAGGTCGTATAATGCACAGATTCCCTCGGGACAAGGAACGAAGTGCTATTTGGGCGGTTAAAATACGCCGAGTTGGATGGAATCCATCATCTTACTCATATTTATGTTCGGTAAGTGAAATCGCTTAATATATATTGGTTTCAAATCAAAAGTGACATGACACGTGTGTATTAGGTCTCTGGTGAGCTTAACATTTATTTAGTCAACCATATATATGTTATACATATTCCCTGTAACATTTTTCGTGTACATATGCAGTGTATAGGGTATATATATATATATAAGGGATTATGTATAATAACTGAAAATCTGGTATTATAGGGGAAAGTGGTACAAAATGGACCCCTTGGGTCATATGGACCCCTTGGTATATTCCACCAGCAGCTGCTGCCATCTTGTGGCTGTTCATGTTAAAACATTCCTTTGTGGATTAGCAGAAAGTAACAACATGGTGGCCATCCCTATCCAGTCTTGAACTCGAGCTGAACCATCCAACATTTTGACACCTACTAGGATCTATCGGTAGGTATGTGAGAAAATTGTGTTTGTGGTGACAGAGTGACTCATATTTCCTAGTGTTACTGCATGCTTTTAGAGTATAAGTCAGTCACTAAAATTGACCTTTGAAACATTCTGCCCAGTACATGTGGTTTCCAATGATGTCAGGTTTTCATGGAGGTCGTTCATGGGGCAAAACGGTCCATTTCCCTGGGGTAAAATGGCCCGTGGGGTACCAGACCTGTTGATGGTCCTGCACCTAATGGTAATGCTGTGAGAGGCCCCGAAAATGCTGTGAGACCCATTGGTAACACTCAAAGACATGCTGCTGTTCCAAGACCTGCTGTTGCAAGCACCAGTAGGGAGTTCATTTCACCCTTTCAAATCAGTCCCCCACCTAAGGCTACTCCTGCTAAGGGTAGGCCTACAACACGTCAATCAAAAAGGTCAATGTCAGAGCATTTAACATCAAGCCCATACAAGAAACGACTTGCTGATGCAGCTGAAGAAAAGAAAAGACAGGAAGCACAGAAGGCAGAGAAGGCAAAGCAGAGAGCTGAAAAAAAACTTCAGAAGCAAAAGAAAGTTGCAGAAAAGCCAAAAAAGAAGATAGTGAAGGGTAAACGGGCTATATTTACGGCACCAGAAGAATCTAGCGAGTCTGAGGATGATGATGGAACAATGTGCTTATTCTGCCGGGAAAGTTATAGTGTGATAGGAGAAGGATGGATAAAGTGCACAGTCTGTCGTCTTTGGGCCCATGATGGTTGTGCAGGTGTGGATGAAGAAGATGTGAATTTCATCTGTGACTTTTGTGCCTAATTATGTGCATAATCTCACCTTGTAGTCTGTAATTTTTCACAATAAATATTATTTCAGGTTCAAAGTGTTTTGATTGGTGACTCTGAGGGTAATTATTATGTTTTTCAATGGGGTGACCATATTGCCCCATATGTGGGGGCCATTTTGCCCAACGTGGTGTACAAAATGGCCCACTTAGCACATTTTTGGTCTTTGGTTCTCACCAGTGAATGGTTGATTTGATTCTAATACCAAGTAATTTGTGTATTTATAATGGAATAATGATTGTAAAGACACTGTCTGATTTCAGATATACTGCATCATTTTGGATAAAATTTCAAAGAAAGCTTAAGTGTGCCATTTTGCCCCACCTTCCCCTACATAATCCCTTATTATACATATACCCTGTAACATGCACTGTTTATATATGCTTATATATCAGGAAATACTTGTTTATGACGCAATATTTGTCACTGTTTGTGTCAGTTTCCTGAGTAAAGTGTTCTTTGAAAACGTAAAACGAAAGTATAACAACATTTGTGACCCAAGCTAATGAATAAAATAATAGACATTGTACTTTCGTAGCATTATGGGAATATTGTATGTTACGTTTCCAGATAATAGATGAAAACTAGTATACAAGCTCCATTTTATCAAATTACAATTTAATGCCAAGATAAATAAAATTTATCAGTATGCTGTATGCAGCTGACAATAAATCGTGTGCCGCGACAGGCAAACAATTCGTGTGAATAAATGACGCCGCTTGCAGATTTTATTATTCCAATAACAAACAACACGTCACTTTAACTTGAATTAGTTGTTCCTCATTAAATCTGCGACCAAACAGTAATAACATCGATTCCCTCGTCGCAGAACTACAGGATTGCCACAGCTGACATACATCTCGCAGTGCCAGCGCGCGAAGTTAGGTATGCAACATGGCGCCAGTATTTCAGT
Source organism: Myxine glutinosa (assembly GCF_964187855.1). Taxonomy (NCBI): domain Eukaryota; kingdom Metazoa; phylum Chordata; class Myxini; order Myxiniformes; family Myxinidae; genus Myxine; species Myxine glutinosa. The sequence goes on from NC_136261.1 coordinate 136,583,948, forward strand.
TGGCCAGACTCTCAATATACACGGCACTGGCCTATTCCATTACAAAGGCTTGTGATGCCGATCAGCTCCAACCTTTCGATATTTGATAATCCTTTTAGCAGTCCCATTGGTCATTTTACACTGAAGGGAAAACCTATAGGGAGGGCATGGAAATTGTGAATATGACAACTCCGAAGAAATCTTTGGCTTTGCATAAGACCAACATGGCAGCTGAATGATGTCTTTAATGGGTGGATGGAATGTTACACATAAACACATGGATGCAGTAGCATATTATTATATGGATAGGTGCGTAGAGTCGTGTCAAATTCCAAAATCATCACATTGCTTAACAGCAAAGATATTGCAGCATATTTCTTATCAGAAAAAAAAAATTGGGATCGATTGAGGCAGTGATCTGTTGCCTTATAAACTGCCCAGGTTCAAAAATTGTCTTTTTGTAACTAAGAATTTGTAATTTAAAAAATTACAATTTTCGCATAAGCTTGAATTAATTCGAAACTTTTTCCCACTTTTAACGATTAATAATTTTTTTCTCCAAGGAGCATTTCCTTGTTTCAGGGTGGGACAGACAGACGGCATCAGCCTATTATATAAATATATATATATATATATATATATATATATATATATATATATATATATATATATATATATATATATATATATATATATATATATATATATATATTTCCGTTGTTTTTGTCAAATTTAGTTTGATTTCAAAGTGGATGCAGACGGGCTTTACATTTTGAGATGTTCTCTTGTTCTCCTTTGCATTACTTGCATTCAAATCTACTTTTTTTTTGTTATCTTTCCAGAAAGTCCATTGATCAACTGGACATGGCGAACAGCAATAAAGCCCTCATTGTGCCAGCTTTTGAGACTCTCCGCTACCGTTTCTCCTTTCCCAAGTCCAAGGCTGAGCTTTTGTCCATGCTTGATTTAGGAACATTATATACTTTCAGGTGATTACACTTTCATGGAGATATTTTGGGGATGTTTCTCCTTCCTCAGTTTGCCTTCTGTGACAGCCATTAATTTGCGATCAAATGACAATGTTATGAAGACTCAAACAGATTGTTAAAGCTGTTTAACTTTGCATTGCAGACAATATTAAATATATATATTCAATAGGTATATGCATTTTAAACTTTTAAAAACCGTTACTGCTGAAATGCATTTTGTTTTAGATCCATAGACAAATATTTATTGTAGGCTATCAGAACCATGAGCTGATGAATCATTTCTGTTTAAACTAAATATATGATTCAATATTGTCATATTTAATATTCCTGATTCTCATCTTACCCTCTGATTTTCAAAATTATAAAGAGAATCAAATAAAGTGTTCAGTGATATCTCCATAGTGATGATTTTGGAAATGGAAATGGAAATGCATTCCTTTTGCAATCCATTTGAGGAAACTTTGTGTGATTGTTACTCAGACTGTCAACCTACCTTTTTCTACCCTTCCCCACAAATCATTTTGTTGCCTTTCCAGCATAAACACCATTTTGTTGCCCACAAATCATCACTCTGGACTGCTCTCTGACAGGTATCATGTTTGGACCAAGGGCCATGGCCCAACTAATTATGCTCGTTGGCGGACGGCCACGACACCGTACCATGTTGAGTGGGAGGCTGACTTTGAACCATACGTGGTTGTGCGCAGTGACTGCCCACAGTACGATCGTCGTTTTGTTGGTTTTGGCTGGAACAAGGTGGCCCATGTGATGGAGCTTGATGCTCAGGTATGAAACATGCATCATGCATGGTAATAAATTCCCTTGTGATGAATTAGTACCAGCAACTCTGAACGACATTTTAAGAAATGAGTTTAAAACATTATTTTGTGTTAATCCCTTCTGTTTAAGTAAAATTGATCTTACTAGGGCATGCCCGTACTATATCTATATCTAAAATTATATCCCCCCCTCTATTTACATGAAATGGTTTGGTCCATGAAATGTTTTGGTCCATTCGCAACGCCAAAGCGAACGGCGAACGCTTTACATGAAATGGTTTGGTGCATGAAATGTTTTGGTCCATTCGCAACGCCAAAGCGAACGGCGAACGGCTTGCGAGTACAGTGACAATCCCCCCGGGGTTTTAATTAGTTTTAAAACATCGTTTAACGCCAACATAGCGCCAACATAGTTTGCCGACGGGAAATAAATGAATACGCTCTCAAATGTGCCATCCGAGGCAGAGTGTGTCCGCCACGTTCGGCACACGCGATAGCTCGCTGCTCTCTGATTGGTTGAATCGTTTTTTGGACATAGCTCGGTAAGTAATTGTCCGATTAATATGAAACCTTGAAAAGGCACATCCTCGGGTCCCCAGCAATATACCTGGCAAGTTTAAAGTATATCGGACCCGTGGTTGTCGAGAAACAGCGGTCACAGACAAACAAACGTACAAACAAACACACAGAGATTACTGGAATTATAGATAGACTAGGGCATGCCCGTACTATATCTATATCTAAAATTATATCCCCCCCTCTATTTACATGAAATGGTTTGGTCCATGAAATGTTTTGGTCCATTCGCAACGCCAAAGCGAACGGCGAACGCTTTACATGAAATGGTTTGGTCCATGAAATGTTTTGGTTCATTCGCAACGCCAAAGCGAACGGCGAACGGCTTGCGAGTACAGTGACAATCCCCCCCCCCCCCCCCCCCCTCTATTTACATGAAATGGTTTTTATTAGTTTTAAAACATAGTTTAACGCCAACATAGCGCCAACATAGTTTGCAAACGTGAAATAAATGAATACGCTCTCAAATGTGCCATCCGAGGCAGAGTGTGTCCGCCACGTTCGGCACACGCGATAGCTCGCTGCTCTCTGATTGGTTGAATCGTTTTTTGGACATAGCTCGGTAAGTAATTGTCCGATTAATATGAAACCTTGAAAAGGCACATCCTCGTGTCCCCAGCAATATACCTGGCAAGTTTAAAGTATATCGGACCCGTGGTTGTCGAGAAACAGCGGTCACAGACAAACAAACGTACAAACGTACAAACAAACAAACACACAGAGATTACTGGAATTATAGATAGATAACACAGATCGTCACATTATCAAGATATCGAATATTAATTAATCTCTCATTTTTGTAAATACTGTATGTAAAAATCCACCAAAGCCCTTTATTTTCTCAAGATTTTCAGGCCATCTAATAATAATTTGTCTATCATCAGTGACTTGACTAATACTTCAGAAGTTATGGCTCTTCAGATTAATACTTCAAGAAGACTAATACTTCAGATTCAGAATAATATGGTTCAGAAGTGCCTTTGAGATTTTAACTTTTATTTTTTTCTGATTATTAGCTCACCTGGAACGAAGTTCAGGGGAGCTTATGCGATGTCGCGTCGTCCGTCTGTCCGTCCGTCGGTCTATCTGTCCATCAGTCGGTCCGTCCATCAGTCAGTCCATAAACACTTGAAACGTCTTCTCCGAAACCGCTGATGGAATTGCGACCAAACTTGACACAAATGATATTTGTTGTGTTGTGACTAAAGTTTGTTCACGGCATTAAAAAAAAATCGAGGTCTGAGGGGTCATGGGGGTCAAACAGATCATGGTTGTGGATGGCGGATGACCTAAGATGGTGGTGATTGAAGCACTCAAGGGAATAATGAGATTGAATAAGCTGAGGTAGTTGATTCCACAAGCAGGGAAAACAAATGGGAGCAATTGAGTTGAGGTGACCAATGAGTCTGGATTTTGGGAGTTTCACTGGAAGGTAGTTACTGGCAGACCATATGTGCCCTGCAGAAACATGAGAGGGTCAAAGAATGGTAAGAGCAGCAGATGGTCAGGTCAGGTGAGGTATGGGAGCATGCGCTGGAGCAGCGCGTCACCACATCCACTTTCCGACAATACTCCAGACCCCTCCATCTGGCCATCTCCCAGGCTGATGCGTGGCCCATCCCTATCTCCTTGAGATGCCGATCAACCTGCTGCAACCACGAGGCATGCAGTCAGCCCGTTGGCCTCCTCCACTCACGAGGCTCCCTTGCTGAGAGTATCTAGTGTGCTGGATCAGCATCCGGAAAACGAGCCACATGTCCATACAGCCGCAGGTGACGCTCACGGACCATACAAGAAACAAGACTCATCTGAGTCTCTCTCAGCAACCGCTCGTTGGACACAAAGTCCGACCAGCGATAACCAAGGATTCTCCAAAGAGAATTGGTTCCAAAGGAGTTAAGTCTCATTCTCTGGCCCTTGGTAAGGGTCCAAGTCTCGCATCTGTAGAGCAAGACTGGAAGCACTAAGGACTTAAAGACTCTGACTTTCGTCCTCCTGCATAGATACTGGCAGCACCACTCCCCATTGATCCAATGAATCCATGACTCCCCAGGCACGACCCAGACCCAGATGTATCTGGCTTACAACATGCAGAGACATGAATAACACTGCCAAGGTAAGTGAATCTCTTCGTGACCTCAACATCTTCACCACAAACAGGCACAGACAAGACAGCTGCATCCAATATGTCATTGAAAGCCTGGATCTTGATTTTGACCAAGGAAATCCGTAATCCCAGAGTCTCCACCTCCTCATTCAGTGCCTGGAGGGCCCCTGTAAGAATATCCAGCATCTCTGCAAAGATGACTGCATCATCTGCAAAATCAATGTCAGAGATCTTGACACTCCCAAACGATGCACCGCAGCCTGACCTCTCTGACATCCTCCCCAGAATCCAGTCCATACAAGCACTGAAGAGTGTGGGAGCCAGTACACACCCCTGCTGAACTCCAGTAACAACTGGAAATAAGTTAGAGATGGAGCCACCACACCTCACAGCACTCTCAGTACCAGAGTATAGTTCAGAGATCAGATTGATCAGCGTTAGTGGCACCCCACGAAGACCAAGAATCCTACAGAGGGCATCCAGATTCACCGAATTGAATGCTTTGCGGAGATCAACATAGGCTGCAAGCAGCCTCTGGCAAAACTCTCGCTTGCATTCGGTGAGGACCCAAAGTGCAAGAATAGTCAATGGTTGGCCTCTTTGGTGTAAACACCCAACTGCTCTGGTCGCTGGTGCTCGAGCAGATGGCGGCGAACCCTCTCAAGAATGATCCAAGCAAAGACCTTGCCCGGCACCGAGAGTAGCGTCACTCCTCGGTAGTTGTTGCAGTCCTGGTGATCACCCTTCCCTTCCAGAGGGGGACAACAAGGCCCCTCGTCCAGTCAATTGGGATGATGCCTGTGCTCCAAACAGAGCACAGAACTGCATGCAATGACAAGTACAGCATTTCCACCAGCCTTGAGAAGCTCAGCATGGATGCCACAAATCCCAGGAGCTTTGCCCCCTTTCAGCCGGGTCACCGCCACCTGTGTTTCCACAAGTGAAGGCAGTTCACAGTTAATTGCGGGGTCAGCATTTGGGATAGCAACACCCCTGACATCCAACTCAACAGCCGGTGGGTCAGCCTGGTACAGCCTCTCAAAGTAACCAGCCCAGCATGCTTTTACTTCAGACTCCTCTGTCAAGAGGCCACCACCCTCTGCTCTAACTGCAGTACACCTAGGAACAGGCTTAGAGGAACGCAATGCACGGATTCCTCTGTAAGCAGGACGAGAATCACATGTCCACAAGTGATGCTCTACCCTTTCACAGATTTCTCGCACATAGGCCTCCTTGTCTGCCCTCAGCGAGCATACAGTTTTACGCCTCAGCTCCCGGAACAGTTCAGCTCCGCCATCGAGCCTGGCCCTGCAACTCTGGTCGATGGTACCAAGCGTGTCCTGAGAGACAAATTTCTTCTTCGCCTGATGGTGGGTTCCAAGACAGCCACGGGCAACATCAAGGATGGTGGTCTTGAAGGCACTTCACAACTCCTCAGGATCCCCCAAAGTATCCAGATCCCCCAAAACCCCAATCAACCTGCTCGCCAACTCCTCAGCTACCCTCTCCTCCTTGAGCTTGCCCACATCCAGCCGAGGCTGGGATGGTAGCATCCTGTTGGATTTGAGCTGCAACTTCAGAGTTGCTACAACAAGCCTGTGGTCAGTGTTGAGGAACTGAGCACTCCGGTAGAACCTGCAGTTCTGGAGCATCCACCATTGACCATCAATGAGGACATGATAAATCTCCTTCGCCACACCACCAGAATTGGAATACCAAGTCCAGCGATGAGGCTGTGGGGTGCTGATACCATGAGCCAACCACCCCAAGTCCATGACTTTTTGCAAAGCCAAGGAACTTAGTGATATTCTGGTTCACAGTCCCAGATCCATGGGGACCAACACATGCCTCATAACCATCCCTGTCAGTGCTAGTCGATGCATTGAAATTCCCCTAGACTAGAAGTGTATCTCTCCTGGGGCACTGATCAACCACAGACTTGAGCGTCGCATGAATGCCTCCTTCCAAACAGCAGCAGATGCAAGATCATAAAGGAGGTGGTGAAGACAGTGAGACCATGACCCAACTGTCTGTGATGTGAAAGTAATAGGCCCAAAGACTCAGCTTCACACACACTTCACAGGAGATTTCAATTATTTTGAAGGCCTTGTTTTCCATGGCATCAAGCTGAGCAAAGGAAAGGCAGGAGCTCCAGCCCAGAGGAGAGAGCAGTATTCCATTGTGCTGCAGATTAAGGGCTTGTAAGTAGATAAAAGTTCAGATATGCCAAGGAAAGACTTTGCACAACAGAGGATCCCGAGGCGACTATAATGCGACTATAAACAGGCTGGATTCGGAAGCCAGAAGGAGCCATTCTTCAACATTAGGATCTCTCCATAATGACTTGAAAAGAGCAATCAATGATCAAATTTCTATCCAGACAATTCAAAATCAAAGGGAAGTTGCCCTGGTCAATGTATGGTACAGCATCCCGCAGTAAAAGCTGGATTGTCTGACTTGGTCATTGGCAACAGGACGGTGTACAAGCTTTTATTGGGCCTAGTGGTGTCCTCACGTGCTATTTAAGCCATTTCTGCCAATTTAAACTTGTCTTTGATAAATTTGTAGACTTGTATCATTGCCAATTTATTTACATGCTCATTTCAATTCGCCATGTTGTTTTCATATAGCAACTTAATGTTGTCTTCCACTGGCATGATGTTTGTTTATAGAGCAAACAAATAAATGTACTCGTCCTCTTTAACCAGAATATGGACACATTTGAATGTACCTCAAAAACAATACAGCATCAAACTTCTTGCTTATTATTTTATGAGTAATATATCCGTTTGATGCATTCCATCATTATTTTCACTTCTCAAGTTGTTGAAGTAAGGACATAATCTAAACTTTTGTTTTTCCTTCCCCCATATAGGAGTATGAATTTGTGGTTTTGCCAAATGCCTTCATGATCCACATGCCACATGCACCTAGTTTTGACATCGCCAAGTTCCGCTCAAGCCAGCAATACCGTGCCTGCCTCAAAACTCTCAAAGAGGAGTTCCAGCAGGACATGTCTCGCAAATATGGCTATGCTGCCCTCAAGTATCTAACAGCTGAAAAGAATATTTGAAGTTTTTAAACTACTCTACGTGCCATGCTGTAAAGTGCCACTTAAAGTTGCTGCACATGAGACAAGGCCACAGTTTTGAGCACGTTGAGAGTTCCTGCCAGGATCAGTCATACAGTCCTCCCTTTGTACAAATTCCCCATTTTCATTCTTTGAAGAATCGAGGAAATGGATTGTTGAGTCACTCCTGGCTTGATCGAAGACAGCCGTGATGTTTTCACTTGAGCTCCTTTTGTGTACCTACGTGGCCCTGGGACTCGTTCTGGACATGGCTTGGCTTAGCCACTGTCATCATAATGGGGGTATTCATTTGCTCTTTCACTTCCTTCAAAACTGCAGTTTCATGAAATGCTTTTTGATGAGGACTCAGAAAGTGTGGCACTTTTTGTGTGGATTCATTTCATATCATCTCAAAGCTTTTTCTTTCATACCACATCCCATTCTACTTCATATTGGAATCACTCTAAGGTTGTCACTATTCTTGGTGTCCAAAGCCTGTGCTGTCCAAGTCGAGCCTTCTGCATGCCCCAGTGAAAAGCCAATGTTGTTTGACAGAAGGAGAACTCTCCTTTGGATTTCAAGGCTGGATCAGCATCTCCAGCATTCGTTTTGTTCAATACTCATGGGCACCGTGTGTCTGCGATGAGTATCGAAATGACATGTGTCCTTTTAAAAGGTTGAATGCTTTGAAAGTGAACTTATTTTGCTTCCTAATGTAATTTTGGTCAAACACTGGTGTGCTGTATACCTACCTTAAATAAAAGGTACAAATCAGCTTCACAGTGTAGTCGAGGAGTATTGTTTTCCTGCCTTTTTCATACACTGAATTGCTGGTTTTCCCGGTTCTCTCATGCTTTCGTAATCTAGTCTTGTTCCAAAAAAAAAAAAAAGGTAACTGCGAATTTTATTGCTACTGATTCTTTCATGTTCATTGATTAAATTGCAAATCAAAAAATAGAAAAACCTGTGCACTTACTACTACTACATCCTTTTGTGTCTGCATATTGTGAATGCTACTGAAATCTTATTTATCCTTAGCAATGATTGAACTGTAATTTTGCACTTTGTATTGACACATTAAAGTTGGACATCCCTCCTTTCTTACTTTTGCTGCTTCTAAGCCTGTTTTTAACAAGGAATATGGCAGTGTTTCTGATTCGCACTCTCCTTCAAGGCCACGGTTTTGTTCTGTTCCTTCGGAAGGACATGATTTTGAATGCAGTACAATGGTGTAATGTTGTCTCCTGCAAAAAAATTTCAGCAGTCACATTCAAAAATGCCCATAAAGGAAGTTGATATGTTTCTACCTTAATGTTCAGAAAGGCTTTCTTTTGGGAAAGGTTCAGAAAGTAAACAAAGATAAATACTGATGATGAATTTACTTCCACTGCATACTCGGAAGATCCATAACCTCATCTGTGTTTGTTTGCCTGCTCTCGCAACCATTGACAGTCTTAAATTGGGAAACAAAGTTTGATCATTTGGATAACATTGGACAAGATGTTTCACTTCATAGAAAGTGAAGTCATGTCCTTCGTAAACATTCATTGCCATCATATTTTTGAAATGCATTTTTTTTTGCTAACAAAAATTAATCCGCTGCGCTTCGTAACTCAGCTTCATGGGTTGGCTGAGGGATTTTGTTTCTATTGTTGATTTGGGTTTTGAAAACCTGGAGGAAGCTAAACTATTGAGTATTATTTCAAAATTTGTTTGTAAAAATCGCCATTGAACATGTGCATCTCCTCACCATTATGGTCGCAATGTGGATTACACGTTTATACAGTCGTTCACTGTGCAATTCAGAAGCTAAGCAGTGCTTTTGATGTAATTGGCATTACAATTGCATTGAGGGACATTTCAATTATGGAAGTTGTAACATCAATGGATATTGCATTTATGTTGTTCTAAATGCTGTTGATGGCTATGTTTACAAAGAAGTACATTTTTGCTCAATCACTTCTTTGCTTCCAATCGGTTGACATTGCACCATTCCACAATGGCTCCTGCGGCTCGGACCTGTTTTCATTATTGTGTATTGCTTTGAACTTAGTTGTTGCACTACTTTATATTCACTGCATTTATTATACGGTGGACTTCGATTTTAATCTGCTCCCACTTTCCATGCTATTAGTGAAATGCATGAAAATCAGTTTGTTTGTGCAGTTGGTTTGAGTGAGAATTTTTTCTTTTTACATCGTGATCCATTTCCTTCACGGTAATTAAAAATATGCATTTGTCTTAATCTTTTTATGGCCAAGTCAATACAACAAACAACAACAACATGCATTTTAAGGCCATTGTCCCTGCAAGAGCGGGGGTTAGCCTTGCGGTCCCCATGACAATCTTCTCCATTTTGCCCTATTTTTTCTCTATTTTATGGCCAAGTCAATGCTATTATGAAATAATCTCATGTGTAGGTACAAAAGAAACGTCCTTCAGATGTTTGTTTTTTTTCACAACATGGCATTGTTGTCAAGGTTATGTGCACGGCAACCTGCAAACACATGAAGGATGTGTTGATATACCTTACTGAATTTTGTTGTAGACCTACTCACATTGATTCCACATCTTCGATGCATATGAAGAAGGTTTATTTGCTTGTTTTTCGATTGTCAGCCAGTGATAATAAAATAATATCAAATGACGAGATCATTTAAAATTGTTCAATGTATGCCCTTCAAATTTGTATCAGACGATATAGTATGAGTCGTTGTAACGTACCTTACTTACAGGTGAGAAGTGTTTGATTATGTGTAGAAAATCGATACAATTGTACTGTACAAAAAGAAAATTACAATTATTTTTGATTAACTGTAATTTATGAGAAATAAAATGGTGAGAATATTGTTGTGTCTAGTTTTTGTGATGTCACAATAAAAATTCAATGTTTTACAAAAAATTGAGAGGACACTCCATTTCACTTTGTTTGATCAATATAACGTCATTTGTTATGCTTCATATATCTATATCATTTGATAGACTAGTACACCCGCTCACTACGGGAGTGGCAAGAATGGTCATTCCTATTTAGGGCATATAGATGACAGTCGATCTATGGTCAGGTCTCAAGAACATTGGGTGTGTGTTCATTTACCAAGTTTCTTGTGGAGAGATCGAAAAGTGGTTTAAGCATTCGAGCAAGCACTCCATTCAAAACCATTAAGGAACGGCTAGCTTGGCAAGCGCTAGCTAGCTGCTTGGTAAATGAGCACACCCCGGTCTTCCTCCCTTTCAGTTTCGAGTTAAACAGCAGGAGCGAGTTTCAAATGTTCACTACGAAAAACGCCACGGGCCATGTTATGAACTCAACATTTGTGGGTTATATAGAGTACCATAGATCTTCGCTCAGTTCTGCAAGTAACCTTACTTCATGGATGTTGGGATTCCTCCAAATTTCTTCATTTAGTGTTATAAACAGCATTAGCGACTGTCTAAAAATAAAATCATATGTGTTTGTGGTTTATAATATTTTTTTGTTCCTGTAGAAGCCGTTACATGGAAACGCCATTATAACGATAAGCTATTTATACACGTTATCACTGCAGGAAAAACGCCTTGGGGAAGTGGGACATTATTAGTATCAATATTGTTTTGTCATAACATTAATAATATGCGATTATCATTCATTTTGTTATTTAAAGCGTCTTTGGCAAAACGCCACGATAAATCTTCTTCTTTGGACAAACACCACGATAAAGCTAACTTAACCCGGCTGTACACCTCAACACGCAACCCATTGACGGAAATGGCGGGAAAAACCCACTCGGGGGAGAGAACCCCCTTGGGGAGGGGAGCAAATGAATGTTCTACAACCTTCATGATGTAACCCTTGGTCATCCTGTCAAGTTTGGTTGAGATTGGATAAGTAAGGACGGAATGTATTGGCGTCAAAAAGTCATCAGACAGACGGACAGACACAAATGACGTACAGTTACGTGAAAAAGTAAGTACACCCCATGTAAAGTTTTGACTTTTTCAACATATTTCAACATACAGCTATTTGATCTTCATTTCAACAATATTGATAGATAAAGGTGATATAATAAAACAAATATCATGAAACATTTACATTTTGTAGTCCATTGTATAATATAAATAAACATAAATGCAAATTTCGCATGTGGAAAAAGTAAGTACACCCCTACATTTATCACTTCTTCAAATACCTAAAATTAGAATCAGGTGCACCAGCTCAGGTGCAAATGATTAGAATATCGTTAAAGAGGATCTTGGAGGAACCTGTCTTATTTAAACCTCAGACATTTCGTTTGGTTTGCTCTATGTTGTTGAAGTGTGCGGCATCACCATGCCTAGATCAGAAGAGCTCTCTGGGGCCTTCAGAAAGAAGGTTATAGATGCCTACGAGTCTGGGAAGGGATTTAAAAAGATATCCAAACAATTTGAAATCAATCATTCGACTGTCCGGAAGATCATCTACAAGTGGAGAAGATTCCAAACAACTGCCAATTTGTTCAGGCGAGGCCACCCCAGCAAGTTCAGCCCGAGAGCAGACCGCAAGATGCTGAAAGAAGTCTCTCAGAACCCCAGAATGTCATCATGTGACCTACAGGTAGCTCTTGCCACTGTTGATGTCAAAGTGCACGAGTCTACCATTAGAAAGAGGCTGCACAAATTTGATCGACATGGGAGGTGTGCCAGGAGGAAACCTTTGCTGTCCAGAAAGAACATCAGGGCAAGACTAAACTTTGCCAATGAACACCAAGGCAAAGACCAGTACTTCTGGAACAATGTGCTCTGGACAGATGAGTCAAAGGTAGAGCTATTTGGCCACAGTACTAGAAGACATGTTTGGTGAAAACCAAAGACAGTATTTGACCACAAGAACCTGATACCAACTGTAAAGCATGGTGGTGGAAATATTATGGTTTGGGGCAGCTTTGCTGCATCAAGGCCTGGGCAGCTCACCATCATAGAATCCACTATGAATTCTTCATTGTACCAGAGGGTGCTTGAGGATAATGTGAGGCCATCTGTCGGAAAGTTGAAGCTCAACCGAAGGTGGACCTTGCAACATGACAATGACCCTAAACATACCAGTAAATCCACCAAGGAATGGCTGAAAAGAAAGAAATGGAGGGTTCTGGAATGGCCACGTCAAAGCCCGGATCTAAATCCCATCCAGATGTGGGGGGATTTGAAACGAGCTGTGCATGCAATTGTGCATGCTGTGCAACAATTTTTTGTTGAATAAATTATTGCAAGGTCAATTTCTTATTGTTTTTTGTTCAATTAGATCACCTTTATCTATAGATACTGTTTAAATGAAGATCAAATATTGATATGTCCACATATGTTAAAAAGATTTTTTTTTTAAAAACATTTCATGGGGTGTACTTACTTTTTCCACATGTGAAATTTGCATTCATGTTTATTCAAATTATACAATGGACTACAAAATGTAAATGTTTCATGATATTTGTTATATTATATCACCTTTATCTATCAATATTGTTGAAATGAAGATCAAATAGCTGTATGTTGAAATATGTTGAAAAAGTCAAAACTTTACATGGGGTGTACTTACTTTTTCACATTACTGTATTTTAGTCTGATAAAGCTCTTTCTAACCACTGACTCACTCACTGATATACATTTTTTAGGACCTTCAAGGTGGGCCAAAAAGCTGAAATTTGGCAAACGAATGCAACCCAAAGCCAATATCCCAGGAAAATGACAAAACTGTTGGAAATCTTCCATAAACGAAAATATCCACGAATAAAAGTCGGCCGGTGCAGCCTCGGTCTGCTCACTGCAGGTCACGTGACCCAAGACAATGGAGCATGCACTCAAACTAGTTTGCAAGCACCACTAACATGTATCTCTTCTGCCTCTTGTTTCATAACTTTGCTGTATTTACATTAAAACTTACTATAGCTGCAACGGTTTCAATAAAGAGCTCATTCTAATCTCAAATGTATTAATTACTTGAGATATATAGCTGTTTGCAGAATGCTTGCAGATAAATGAATGCAAACGCAATCCACTTTTATACAGTTGGACACTGCTATTCACAGTTCCGCTATTCGTGGGGCCCACATATTCACAGTTGATAAAATGCGACCTGTTTCTCTATTCGCGAAAAAGTGTCCTGCAAATTCGCGGGTTTTTTTCTATTCGTGGCCGTGTTCTGGGAAATTGCGGGGGTTTTTTTTTTCCTATTCGCGGCCGTGTTCTGCGAATTCGCGGTTTTTCAGGGGCGCAAAAAAAAAATTCACGAGCTGCTAGCTTGACACATTTATTAAACCCATCTTTCACCAGCCATGCATAAAACTCGTCATACGCAAATAATAAATCTTCCATGAGCCGCGAGCATGACCTGCTTATACATTCACTGCTGTGTGCTTTGTGTTTTCATGGCTTTTGCGGCCACAATTTTTAGCCGCACTATAATCGAGAGCTTCGTGGATTATTGTCGACATTCGTGGGATTTGCCTCGCCATTTGAGGAATTATCGCAGACATTCGCGGGTTTTCTCTCTTAATTTCCGGGACTTTCATCAACCTTCAAGGATTATCGTAGACATTTTCGGGATTACCTCATCATTCATGGATTTTGCCTCACCATTCGCAGTTTGTTCCTCTCTATTTGTGGATTTTCACGACTCAGGAACCAATCCCCCCTTTTTCCATTGAAACAATGCCCTGCCATTCGTGGCATTTTCCAGGAATGTATCCCCGGTGAATAGCGGGGTACGACGGTATAAAGCTCTCTCTCAATTAATATCATCAAATACATAAAAGCTTCTATTTATTATGTACTAACATGGATCGGCTCGCTACGAGGCACAGGATGAATGAATCTGACTTGCTGTGTTGTCATGATTTGCACCAAACATCATACAAATATTTATTTTGTACAAATTTTTTGGTAATATTGGTGATATTATTTATTTGTAACTTGTTTGAAATGTAGAAAGGTACAAGTTGTCTAAAATTTAAAGTGGTCAAGGGTCCAAGCTGGTTTAATGGATTTAAATGGTCTTATGGGACTTTTTGGGTCTTCGTGGTCTTTCATGGTCTTTTGGGTATTCGGGGTATTTTGGGTCTTCAATGGTCTACTGGGTCTTCAGGGTATTTTGGGTCTTTGGGTATTTTGCGTTTTTAAGGGTATTTGGGGTCTTTTTTTGTCTTTATGGTCTTCGGGGTCTTTAAGGGTCTTTGGGTTATTTTGGGTCTTTAAGGCTCTTCATGTTCTTAAGGGTCTTGGGGGTCTTGAAGGGTCTCCAAAGGTCTAAGGGGTCTCACCAGTCTAAAGGGTCGAAAGGTATATTCCAACAATACGTAATCAATCCACATATAATCACACGGCTTCACGTCTTCCCAGACAGATGTTTTTCGGTTATATATATATATATTGTTGCGGCGAGGGGGGGGGTTCAAAAATGCGCGTCTTTGACAACAAATTTTGTTGCGTGATTCCCCTCGGTTAATACCAGAGAATCACGAATACCTTCAAGGTGCACAGATCAAGGTGCACGCGCGTGCCGAAGAATCGTTCGATCGAACCCTCACTTTCCCACAGCTTATGGGTGCCGAGCGGATTTGCACGGTGTGGAAAGCGGCGTTACCCCCACGAGATTTACGGACCTGAGTCGAGCCAAATTCGGTCCTGGATGATGCGAGGCCAATTGGTGAAAGGACGTACCGAACAGGTTGGAAAGGAATCAAATGTACAGCCTTTTATTTAGAAGGCACAGAGAAACAGAGACGAAGATACAGCTTAACAATTCTGACTTAGTAATAACCCCACTGGCACCTTCACACTCTGACACACTCAGGGAATAACACTCTGGTTAAGGGCGTACCGATGTACGTGCTGGAATTGCCTCGCTGGTGACCACGTGGTCTGGTGTGCACGGCTCGCAGCTCGATCGTGACCTGCGCCCTGGATGAGGTAAGGTCCGAAGGATGAACCGCCGCCTCGAAGTTGGCACGGACTAACTTCAGTACAGGAAGATGAGCTGCCACGCAGACAGACAAACTTTGGTTCAGGTGAGTCGTGGGAGAAGCCAACGCTTGCAGGTCAGCCGGCTGGCGCAAGAAATCGGCGCAGAAGCGATGGGTGTTGACAAAGAACAAAGGCCAAAACACGTGTCGTCTGGTGGAGCCAAAACAGAGTCCAGCGCAGGGTGTCATCCACGTGGCGAAATCCACAACAAGAGTTCAGAACAGGTGGTGTCGCGCAGTAAAATCCAAAAGCAAAGAGAAAGATAATGCCCTCCGCGTGGGCTTTTACCAGACCCGCCCACGCCCTTCAAAATGTTCCAAAGCCTCCCATTGGCTGAGGCTTGTCGCATCATGGCCACGGGTTCCCGGCTCACCATTGGTCACCTGGGCCGTGCTTTTGGCCATGCCTTCCTGCTCATTAAAAATGGCTTCCCTTAACCAACGAGTGTTTGAAATCCTGTCAAACTTCAACGCATATTGGTTTTGATTACTACACAATGGGAAAGGGCTAATCTTTACATTCAATAGAAAATAACTAACTACCGCAGGCTACATGTTGTCATGCAATTTAACTATAGGGGGTTTGCCTTTATGGCACAACCGCAACAATATATATATATATATATATATATATATATATATATATAGTCAGGTTCACTATGTTTTTTCGTTCAAAATCATGGTAGATTAGCAAACCTATACATTTTTGGAAACGTTATTACATGGAAAATCTGAAAATCAATGTTTACATTTGCCAATTCCGACCAATTAGATTCGACCAATTCGACCAATCGACCAATTCCATTCGACCAATTCGACCAATCGCTTCGATCGACAATTCGATCGATTCGATTCGATTCGATTCATCGAATTCGATTCGATCGACCATTCGACCAATTCGATTTGCCAATCAATTTGACCGACCTTTGCTTGTGTGGAACGGACTATGAAAACGATGCGGACTATATTGTCGGATACGACACACAGGACAGTGATGACGAACTCTAAATGGCATATTCTGTAATCGTGTATGTTTGATGCCATTGACTGCCTGTGTATATTTTGTCATTGACTGCCTGTGTAGATGTGAAGTTATACTGACTGCATGTGTATATATGATTTTGCTGACTGCCTGTGTATGTTTGGTGATATGAATTATTGTGACACATTTTGATGTTATTAACTGCCTGTACAAAATGATAACATGTATTTGATTATGCAACTTATCGCGAATAAAAAGACAGTATTTTGCAATTCAAAACCTTTGATTCGTGTCTTACCATTCCCCATAGCACTAATTTGATACTTTCATTGGATTCCTTGTCCCTGAAAATATAGGTTTAGTATATTTTTAAAAGTTTTTAGGGTAATTAGAGGCAGAAATAGAACAAAATATGTATTTTACAGTGGCCATTTTGAAAATCCAAAATGGCCGCCATACAGGTATCTCTCCAAATGTAAACATTGATTTTTAGTTTCCTTATGCTATAACCTTTCCAAAAATGTATAGGTTTGCTAATCTACCATGATTTTGAACGAAATATAATTTATTGACAGAGTGAACCTGACTAATATATATACAGTATATATATATATATATATATATATATATATATATATATATATATATATATATATATATATATATATATATATATATATACTGTATATAACTGTGAGAAATAGTAGAAACTCCACAGTACGAGCAGGGCATCTCATTTGCATTGAATATATAATCGGGAGATTGAATAAGACGCAGGCGTAGCTTCAGGACTTCGATCTTTAATTCGACAAGCTTTCGACCAACAAAGGTCTTCTGAGTCGGCCCCAAGCACAACGGAAGAACTTCCGTTATATATATACAGACTTGGCATTTAATATGGAATCTTTTTTTTGTGGGGGTGAATTTACTTTTCAAGATGACTTAGAACCAAAAGTTCATTGGAATTATGTTGAAATTATTCTAGATTTTGTTAATGTGACCTTTAAAAGAAACAAAAACCACATTTGACATTTCGAAGCAAATAAATTGATCCTTGAAAGTGATGTAAACTGATATCGAACTCAATTCACGGACAGTACTGTGTTAAACTTCTGTACGTTTTCCAGAAGTATCTCTTTATTTTGCACATTAGCCAAAAAAAATTTCAACAAAAACAAAAGCTAAATTATGACTGGGATTACGGATAGTAAAATTACAGTTCAGTACTTCGTGTAACCCCCACGAGCATTCAGGAGAGCACGTACACGTCGAGGCATGCTGTTCACGAGATTTGCCAAGGTTTGGACAGGATTTGCTTGCCATGCAGTGACAATAGTCTGCTGCAATTCACGCACAGAGGTAGGCTGCTGGTCCAAGTTGTCAATTTGACGCGTTAATTCTGCCCACAAGTTCCCTATCGGATTCATATCCGGGGACATGGCAGGCCACTCCATATGCTCTACACCACGGTCAGCAAGAAAGTGTTGGATCATGCGAGCACGATGAGGCCGTGCATTGTCATCTTGGAAGACAAAGTTTCCTCGAAAGGCTGCACGAGCAAATGGAATCAATGTTTCTTCCAGAATGACCCTGTACTTGAACTGGTTCAGGTTTCCATTCAGAACAACCAGGTCAGTTTTGCCCCCTGCATGAAAAGCAGCCCAAACAGTCACCCCACCACCTCCAGCTTGGACTCTTGGCACTATACAATCTTCGTTGTGAGCTTCATGTACTTGTCTGCGGACTCGGACGCGGCCATCTTGATGATAGACCAGAAATCTAGACTCGTCACTGAAGGTCACGTGATTCCAGTGTCCTGGCTGCCATTGACTGTGCTCTCTGGCCCACTGCAATCGGCGCTGGCTGTGTTGTCTGGTCAGGCGTGGCTTTCTCAGGGGACGCCTGGCACGATAGCCTGCTTGAACCAGTCGTTGGTTGACTAGCCTTCTGGATACAGGCACATTTGTCAGTTGCTGCCACTCAGCCCTAAGCCGATTAGCTGACTTGGTACGGCCATTGCAGACTAACTGGTGCAGCTGGCGATCATCTCTCCTTGTGGTTCTGCGTGGACGTCCTGGCCTCGGTATTGGAGTAGGGACACCCCTCTGAGCATTTCGTTTCAGGATCTTTGACACCTGACCTTGAGTGATGCCATACTGCCAAGCAATAGCACACTGTTTCATGCCAGAATTTCGTAAAGCCACCACTCCATGACAAACAGCATTGTCAAGTTGACGGACCATCTCCAGAGGAAGCGGCAATAACTTTTGTAGACGTGCAGCAGTTGTTTTCCACGAATACAGAATGCAACCACCCTTATATACCCGATTGTGAAGCCAATCGTCAAATGTACCTGTCCTTACATTTTGTCACGCCACCTGTGATGTAATTCTGTTATTGACATCTTGCTGCGAAAGACAATCAGTGACATGGTTCTTTCAACAAAGACATCACCGAAGGGTAAAAGAAACTCACCAGATTGATATACTGAGTGCAGAAAGTAAACCCAAGTCAAGATAAAAAATATATTCCATATTAAATGCCAAGTCTGTGTTTATATATGTATATATATATATATATATATATATATATATATATATATATATATATATATATATATATATATATATATATATATATATAATAATAATAATAATAATGCATTTATTTTATATAGCGCTTTTCAGGAAGCCCAAAGACGCTTTGACAGAGTGCAAAACATAATGCATAGCAAAACATAAAAACAATTGCAAAAAAAGAAGAATCAATAGGGAAATATTCAAAGCACAAAGGAGGGAGAAGGAGAGGAGATAGTCAGGGGTTAGATGCTGTGGGTTAAATGTTGAATGCAGTGTTGAACAGGTGAGTCTTGAGTGATGTTTTGAATGTGGTGAGTGAGGAGGAGTCTCTGATGGTGTGAGGTAGCGAGTTCCAGAGGGTGGGAGCAGCGATGGAGAAGGCCCTGTCCCCCCAGGATCTAAATTTGGTCCGGATGGGGGGGGGGTCAGGAGGTTGGTACCAGCAGAGCGGAGGTTGCGGGTGGGAGTGTGTCTGGAGAGGAGGTCAGCCAGGTAGGATGGGGCTAGGTTATGGAGGGCTTTGTAGGTCAGGAGGAGGATTTTGTACTGGATTCTCTGGGAGATGGGGAGCCAGTGGAGCTTGTGAAGGACGGGGGTGATGTGGTCCCGGGCCCGGGAGTGGGTGAGTAGACGGGCAGCGGAGTTCTGAATGTATTGAAGTTTATTGATGATATTTGAGGGTGAACCATAGAGAAGGCTGTTGCAGTAGTCCAGACGGGAAGTGATGAAGGCGTGGATGAGGGTTTCTGCAGCTGTGGAGGAGAGGGATGGACACGGAGACGGGCAATGTTTTTCAGATGAAAAAAGGCTGTCTTGGTGATCTGTTTTGTGTGTTTGTCGAAGGAGAGGAGTGATTTTTGTCTTTATGGTTAGGGTTAGGGTTAGGGTTAGGTTAGGAGGTTAGGTCAACTGTTAAGAGGTTAGGTCAACTTAGGTTAGGTCAACTAACATGTTATGGTCTAACAACAACTATGTTATGGTCTAACAACTAACATGCCACATGTTAGGTTAGGTCAACTTGTTAGGTTAGGTCAACTGTTAGGAGGTTAGGTTAGGAGGTTAGGTCAACTGCACATGCCACAATTATGGGTAGAATTCCCTCGTTTGTCGTTCCCTCTGTCGCCAAACCTGTGTCCCTTATGGCAATACACACTCACATCGACACTAGATAGATCCCTTAGAGCACACATTAAATAATTCCCCTCCCTTACAATAAGACTTTGGAAGACAAGCAGGCAGCAGCTGCGCAGTACGCTACCATGGGCGACCAAGCATCGAGCAAGGCTGGGAGCCACACCCAGGAGGACTGTTGATTGGCCAGGGGAAGGGGCGAGCAACACTACAGGGCGGGAACACTTGGCCAATGGGAGGGCACCGGTTGCAGTCAGAACATTCGAGAGGTCGAGAGACGAGGCTCTGGTTGGGGGAGAGAAGGGATTGACGTCACACGCGAGTTGACAAAAGGACTGGCTGGACGACATTTTCCTCTCTTCGCGCTGGACCCCTTCTTGTTGAATATCGCCATTCGCCCTCTTTTTGCCTCTACAATGGATCCATCGTGCTTCGCTCTCTTTTTGCCTGGGTTTATTCACGCTCCTCCCTGCGTTCTTGACTGGTGGTCGTTGCTTCGTCATCTTCGTCGTGCGTGGGGCGGTGCTCGGTGCTCGGAGCTTGGAGCGGTGCTCGGCCCTTCGCAGTGCTGGGAGTGAGGCTCTGTGCGGTGAGCGGGCAGGACCTCGTGTGTGGTCGACGAGGAGCCTGGAGTGTGGCGGGTCGCTCGGGGCCTGGCGGAGAGCGCGAGCAAGGTGGACTGAGGGGCCGCGTTGGACGACGGACACCCACGGTGGACAGATAAGCTCGCATCACATTTCACAAGTACACAACAGACAGTTATTTTATTAATTCATTCCTGTGTCTCGTATTTGAGGTCTGTGTGCGGGATCCCGATCTAGGATCATTATTTATCTTCCGTCGCGTTCCATTGTATCGGGGTCGTAATAAATCATTCTTTTTGTACATTTTACCTTCCATGTTCGAGTTCATTAATTTGCAGGATGGAGAGCTGCCATCGGATTACAGGTACTGTTACGGATTTGTCACTTCCGTTGTGGTGGTTTCCATCCACTGTAAATATTTCCAATTCCATGTATTATTATTGTTGTCATTTAAAGGGAATAGATATTTCTAGTTTCAAAAGTTAAAAGTTAATGTTAAAAGAAACAGGAAACTGGATCGGGAACCGTACGAAAAACCGGAAGAACACGAGGAGAGAAAAGAGGGCGGAGCGAAGTAAAGTCGGAGAAGAAGCGAGTCGTTTCTTCGTCCTGAGCGAACGTTGTCGAGCAAGAGTCATGAGTGAACTTTGGGTTTCCTGGAAAGGGATTCCTGCGATAGGGTTGTTATCGCTGTGACTGATCAACCTGCGTGTCAGGTTTGGCATTGGATTCCGAGGAATCATCGTTGTGTCATTACGTCTCAAGTACGAGCCGTCGGCCACTTTGCTCATCGCGAAAGGTCTTTGCTTCGCGTCAGCCGTTTTCTCCATTCAGACGTCTATCTGGGATGTGTGTGTGCAACGTGAATTTTGAAGACAACCCTGAGGTTCGCCGGTTTGGAGCGGTAAAACATTCATACCCGAGGGTGTGAATTTCCCAGTCACCTTGAGTGCGCCTTTTCGCAGCTGATGGCCGCGTGACCCTTTTCTGCCGCTTTGGCCGCGTACGCCTTTGTGCAGTTTTGGCGGCGTGACTGGGCCTGTCATCTGAACGGGATTCGGGATTGGTTTCGACATCTTTCTGACGATCGCTGGAGGGGATCAACTTGAGCTCGAAGACGGGAATATAGTGACATTGGGGAATGTTCTTTTTTCACTCACTTGGAACACAGTGAGTTACCTGATATTAGCTGATGGTACCATCATAAGATATATGTTGATTGTACTTTTGATTGCTATCATTGTTGTACTGTTATTCTTGTGTGATTTTTAATACAATATTTGTTTGTTAGTAACAATTGGTGTGGTTTCACCATTGATTTTTGACACAGGATAACACACTTTTCTGCCGTGACTCCTCTCGGGGCTCGGAGGTACACCGTGACCAGGGGGGTCGGGAGGAGCACGTAACAGTATGCGCTTCCGCTGCTTCCCCTTCATTCTTCCTCCCCGTGCTTGTAGTAAAATCCGTATTTGGTCATCGCCTCCATAAAAGCCCTTTGGTCATCCGCGAGCCCTGGTGTTAACCAGTATTGGTGTTAACCCAGATCACGCGACAGTATTGTAATGTGACAAATAGGTCCGGAAACTTACTCTCGGCTATGGACTTAGCTGGGGGTTGTGGTCACTTTAACACGACTCGTGGAACTCGAACCGGGTTCTCAAAGCATTTCGGCAGCTGTTACAATATGTATATATTGTGTGTGTTGGGTGGAAGGGGTCTTAATAGACCAGTCATGCCAGGTGATTTCCCCCCTCCCCTAAGATGCAACAAAGTGATCTGATTGGTCGGTTAATTTATATGAATAATAAGCTTATTCTGTTTGTTTGCTTCTTTATTGATCCTTTTTGATGATCTTAAACTACTCGACCAGGGACCATAAAACCCATGTAGTTATAAAGGTCTTTGCCCAATAATTGATGGTTGTATATTATTTTTCCATTACCAATGATCTTATGTGGTTTTTAAAATCATTTATCTTACTTTTTCCGCTATTTTTTACTGAAGGATAGCAAGATGATGAATCTCGTGAGATTGTGAATTAAACATGTTTTTATTTATTTATTTTTACTATTTACTTTTAACATTGTTCTTATGGGGCATATTCTATCCTAGTTTCTTTTATCAATATTTTCCCCAAAATGTGATTATATTCCAAAAAGTACTTTGTGGTGTGAAAGAAAGATTGCAAAATTCAAGTCAACTGCACATATTTCTCAATAAAAACACGCCTAACTGTGATTTGGATAAAAGTGAAAACGCTGTGGATGAATATATCTGTGGTTTCATTGTTCTCTTTAAAATAAACCCCCTAATTGGAAGATTGTTCAAGTGTATGGAACTCCTTGTGATGCACACATTCAATTCAAGCTTGCACAATCCCAACGTCAGCTAAGTCACACACAGCAGGAGCTCAACTTTAGAGCTGGTGTCTTTAAAAGGTTGTATCGCTGTCGTACATTATTTACAACACACACTTCGAAGAGAATATCTTCAGATTATATAAGATATTTCCATTGGAATGATTATCAATAAAAGGCCAATCAATGATATGAGTACTATATTGTTACAATCTAGGGGGTGTAGGGGAGATTGCATTAATGCATTATCAATGTGATAAGTTTTGCTTGGATTGCATCTCAAGTGTGCATCTGTGTAACAATAAGTGCCTGGGCCTTCATGCCTTTGTGAAGAGCAGAAGTTAAGGATGAAGGGATATGGGAGCAGGACTAAGAAGAGAAACGGCACAGAAATGCATGGGCTCCCTGTACTGGCAGCCATTGTCTGTGGCACAGCACAACCAGCCTTTTCTGGTGGCGGTTTGCGTTTGGAACAGTTGCTTGGACGAACTTTTAGTGAGACAACCAACCCAGGCCACTCAGGCATCATGGGTGGCCTTATGGCCATTAATTCAGCATGCGCCATGCTACAGCGATCTGTGATCCCATGTGCCAGAGGGTGTCGTTGCTTGGCATTCGTCCTTCTGATGCATCACACTGGAGAAACCATGAGCTAAACATTGCCAACTCTCTACCCCTAGTCCTCTCTGCCTAGTCCCACATCCAGTTCATATCTGCAACCTGCTTATTGTGACTACGAGGTAAGGAAAGCCAGATTTATGGTTTAATACATAAGTACAATATGCGCATTGCTGGTTTCACAGGCAACTCGTGCATTTTGGGGCATTGAAATGCTTGTACTATAATCTGAAGAACTAGTATATGGTGGACTATGCAAGTGAATGCCATTTATTATTGTGACTGTAGTGTGCACATACATGAATAAGGTAGTTATCCCAACGTCAGCCCTAACTAACCCTAACCCTAACTCTAACCATAATCCTAACCCTAATCCTAACCCTAACCCTAACCCTAACCCTAATCCTAATCCTAACCCTAACCCTAATCCTAACCCTAACCCTAACAACCCGTGCACACAAAGCGAAAAGCGGGGTTAAGCAAATTGGTTCATATCTGTCCATCTCTCCATCCGTTTGTCCCCAAAATGCCAGTTTATGATTGAGGAACAACTTATTTAAATTGAGTGTTATATTTTGAACACATTTGAGAATATGAATTGGAAAACAAACCTGCTGTTTTACAGTACCTTGTCTCTGGATTCGTCCTGATCATTATTTTATTTCAATTGAATTATTGACGTAAACACTGCACTGCGGTAAAAGGTGTTCTCATATGAACTCTGTAGTTTGCTTTTTATAACTGAAATGGCTCTCATCCTTACACTTTGGGCACCCAAAACTAATGAATGGTAAGTTTAAAGATCACGATTGTACATGATCTGCTCGACCTTTCTCGCCGATTGAATCGCGGAAAATGGGTCTTTAGGACCAATGGGGCCATTGGGACCAATTGGAAATTTCCAAATGTTTCTACAAAATCCCCTGCCTCATTACAATATAGAAAGATAATGCAGGAACAGTTATTGTGAATACTTTACTGATATAGTTACCAAAAGGCTTTATCTTTTACGTCAAATATAAATATTTTGATATATAGATTTACAGAGCCTTTCAATTGCTTATGTGGTAGATATATTGGCACTAGATGAATGCTGTGGATTATCATTATGATTATTATTATTAGTACTATTATTATGGACTAGTGGGGTCACCCGTGGGAATCCCACGGGCATGGACGTGTGTGACATTTCGACATATTGAGTTAGATGCTGCACCTGCACATTCAGTTTCACAAAATGGTTACTGGCAATTTATCAGATGCACAAATGATGTAATCTACACAATGTATTTACCTTCTGATAACATGTGAATGCATGTGCGTGCACACCCACACACACATACACACATATACACACACAAACACACGTACACCCACACACATACACCCACACGCATATATACACACACATACACACACACACACACACACGTACACATGCACACACACATATACACATACACACAAACACATCTCTTTTTTTCATTTCTGTTCCTCACAATTTTGTCTCTCTCTTATTCACAGACACACACACACACACACACACACACACACACACACACACATATATATACACACACATATATACACACACATACATACATACACACACACACACACACACACATATGCACACACATATATACACACACACACACACATATATATTTATATTGTTGCGGTTTTTAGAACCTTCACTTTATCAAATTTAGTATTAAAATCCCTAATAACTCCCCGTGTACATTTCCCCTTAATTGGCTGTTAATTGTTTGCACCTTAGTTAGTCCATCGCATCACGTAGCAAATAATAGGCTTCCCTCAATAGTTATCTCATTATTATATGTCAGTATAAGGCTCTGTTTTTCCACTAGGTCATTGCGTTGCACCAAATCAAATAAGGTAGAATCCCCTTTCAATTGCCCCAAAACGCCATTGCCAACCGCATTACCAACTGCATTCGCCGCCATGCCATGTGCTCTAACTCGGGGAAGAAGGGTGTGACCCCACCTCGTCATCAGGAGGAGGAGTGAGCCAGCCCCGATCAACCAACCAAGCATGAGGGGTTTGGCCTGAGAGGGCGGAGGAAAGAAACTTCGAGGAGGTTCAGGAAGATTCGAGGGTGTGGCCTATAAAACCCATGGCATGAGCCCCCACTGGCAGATGATTGAGGGAGTCAGATGATTGAGGGAGTCAGATGATTGAGGGAGTCAGATGAGTGAGGGAGGACGCACTGAGAAGTTCTGTGGAGGGAGGCGCATTTTTCATTTGTGGCATCTTGTGGCATTTTTCCGATTCCGGAACCATCAAGGAGGCGCGGCGAGAAGGAGAGACCTGCTGTTTCAAACAAGCTCCAGCCGCGCGCAGCTTGGACGCGCTGCCGCGAAGCAACGCCGCCGTGTGAACCAGATTACGGAGGGTCGGCGGCCGCTCACCTCTAGCCTCGCCGTTTGCACGGACCGGAACCGCATCCTTCCAGCCCTGTGGTCCCACCTTCTCATCCTTCCAACCATCCACCCCTGCAATACTACCCATTCGTGTGAGTCTGCTCGTCGTCTGTCCTCTGTGTTGTCTGGGGTTTTAAGTAAGTTTGTATAAGTATAAGTTGCTCTGTGTCCATCTTTCCCTGTAAATTACATTTCTTCTCTTTTCTTCTCTTTGACTGTGGTTGTGTAAATAATTAATAAATCTCTGTTCTTCCTACCTTTGCCTTCTTCTTCTGCCTCGTCCGATCGTCCTTGTCTTTTCCATCATTGAACACCTGTGGCACGATTTGGCCAACGCTCAGAATCGGGTTTAGTCTTTGTTAATGGCTCGAACGTCGTGTTGCTAAAACCGTTAGGCAACGAGAACATCTAAAACCGGGGTTCGAGCGGTACTTGTCTCCCTGTTTTGCAGAGGGTTGGTGAAGGTATTCGGGAGAACACCTTGACCAATAACTCTGATCAGTCCCACCTCGCAAAGGAGCGTTACAAGTACCAGGACCAGTGGAGACGGCCAGCTTAACAGGACAAGGGGATTAACCCCCCCTTGCTAACGGGAGAGCCGTCCCCCGAGATCTGTAACAATTGGTGTCAGGGAGTGGGATTCGGACCCGAAGTGCGCTTAACACACTCAAAATTACGAGTGGCCAAAATTTTATTTACTATTCTAAATTTTAAAATCGTGCCATGGATGATCAAGGTGACCGGATGCCGGTAGGGGAGTTAGAAGAATGGGTAGAGTCGACCCAGGACCCCAGGGAGGAGATGGGAGAGAGAGAGAGGAGGAGCGCAATACGCATTGGGTAGCGGAGGTTTCAGGCGCACAAGATGGCGGCCTCGCGCACGAGATTTCAGGCGCACAAAATGGCGACACCTCGCACGTTGCTGTGGCAGCCACGCCCGCAGCACCGATGGACTGGGGCCTATTCATGAAGCAAATGATAGCCTTTATGGTAAAGACAGACGATAATTTCAGGGGAATGGGGCAGCGATTGGGAGGCCAAATTGGAGCAATGGGAGGCCAAATTGGAGCAATGGGAGGCCAAATGGGAGCAATGAGGGACGAAGCGAGGGGTACCAGTGAACGGTTGGGCAATCAAATTGGGGAATTGGGAAATGAGTGGAAAACCAAATTAGGGGGGCTAGGAAGCAAATTGGAGGGGTTAGACAATAAATTTGAGGGGTTCGACAATAAATGTGAGGGATTAAACAGCAAATTGGGAGGAGTAGGAAACAAGTTCGGAAGCAGATTAGGGGACAAACTGGGGGGCATAATTGGCCAAGCCAAATAAATTAATGAGGGGTTGGCAAGGGGGCAAGCCGCATATAAGGTAGGGGAAGCCGAGAGGGAGGTTAACCGCAGGTTGAGCGGGAGGGGCACACGGGTGCACGACGACTCGAGGAGCGCAGGTTGAGCGAGTCGGAGCAAAGCGCGGGTAAAATGACGGGTATAGAGATCGCGACCCGGGGTATGGAAAAGCCGGCGGCCGCTGAGGTAGAAGGAATTTTAATAAAACCAGCGGTCATCGAGGTGAATAAAGAAAAAGAAGTAGTGGGAATTGAAATTGGAGAGACCGGGGGCTTAGAAAAGCACTTGCGGCAGGGAGAGATGGATTATGTGCAAAGTCCGTGTTCACATCCTGATGCCGTACTTGCTAATCCTTATAAAGATTTGCAGGTGCGTGTGGAGCGAAGAAGAGGAACCCCGAAGGTGAGACGGGCTGTGTATGGTGCGAAAAGGTTTTTCGGCAGAGTGTTTGGCGCGAAAAGAATTGTCGCGCGATTGGGGTCGACATGGCACCTGGGCGTTTGTGGGAGGTCCATGGTGTGTGGTGTAAGAGAAAATAGCACTCGTGTGAGGAAAAAGTGTGCGTCGGTGAGTGAGTGTGTTATAAAGTGTGGGAGTAAAACCGAGTGCGAGCGGGAATGCACGTCGGAGTGTACGGAATGTGACACAGAGAGTGAGAGCGATACAGAGTGTAGGCCTACGTGCGGTGATGAGGGTGATACCGAGTGCGAGAGCGAATGCACGTCGGAGGGTCTGTGTGAAACAGAGTGTACGGAGTGTGACACGGAGAGTGAGTTGCTGGTGGAGCGGGTGCGAGAATGCACACCTGGAATGGTCGAGCGTGTGCGAGAATGCACACCTGAGTTGGTTGTGGCGCGGGTGCGGGAGAGCCCATTGAAGCGCGTGAGTGGGTGGATGCAAGAGTGCACCCCCATGAGTGGTACAGAGTACGTACCGGGAGAAGGTGTGTGAGAGGTGCGGTGTCTAACAGGGAGTACGGTGGTGGAATTGACGAAGTGCATGGGATGTATGAGCAACAAACGGAAACGAGTGGTGTGAGCATGTCCGGGAGGCATCGACGTTGACCGGGGCAGCGTTCAGGGCGACGGATAGCCGACGCGAGCACTCCGTGCGCGGTTCGCTTTGTTTGCCGCGAGGACCGGCCGGGACCGTAAGCGCATCGCTCTTCGGAGCGTCGTGCGCGATTCGGGCCGGGTCCCGCACTGAATGGTCGGTGCCGCTTCAGAGCGGCGATCGGCGCGATTCCGGGGGAGAGGGGCCAGGTCGGACCTTCGCCCCCTGGCGGGGACGGGGTTCCGACCGGGTGAGCTTCGGTCATCGGGCCGGAGACCGCAAGGTTCCACGCCGAGATGGTGCGTGGAATCTCGGGCCGAGCATGCCGCCTCCCCAGAATCGTAAATGCCGGATGAACCCAACCTACGGTAGACAAACCACCCAAATTCATTACTCGGCTTTGCGAAGCCGAGTTTTAATGAGGTAATGACGTACCGAGAGGCTCAGATATAGCGGACTGTGATGATGATAGTGTTTTGGATTCGAAATTGGGGATTGGCAAATTTGGGATTGGCAAGAATCGGAATTTGATGGGCAAAATTGATAATGGGAGTAGCCCGAGGTGGAGGGATGGCAAATCCACCATCCCTCATCACAACCGGGGCACATGAGCATTAGTTATGGGGTTTTGGCAGTGTAAGCTCGCCGAGGGAGGGTTTGGATAATGGATTAGGGATCTAGAAAAATGACAATAGGTAACGGTAGAGGTAAGTAGCGACATTGTACAGGTAGTCGGGGACGTAGAGAGGTTAGAATGGTTGTTAATGACGTGGTATGTGCTTGGTTTAAAGGGAAGACGGGGAGCACCAAGTTAGAAGGTACCAGGTAGATCAGATGATGCAGTGTGTTTGTGATTTTTATTGGATGAGGAATTGGTATGAAGGTTTTGCAGGTGAGCATGTTGAGCAAATAAGGAATTGAGGGGCAATGCTCGGGAGAGATGTGTGTATGAGTGTGGGAGAATTTGGGTGCCTAAGGCAATGGTTTAGAGAATTGAAAGTGTACGGAGCAGTGTATGACTGAGTGGGGTGATTGTGGATTGTATTGAATGGAATGACGAAGCCTGGAAGGAAGGAGTGTGCAGGTGGCACCAGGTGTGATTGCACAGGTGTGCAAATCCAGGTGAGAATGGTTGTGTGGAATGGCTGGTATGGAATACGTGGAGTATGGAATTGATGGTGTTGAGTGAGTATGGTGGAAAATGTGGAGTGGAGTGCTTGGTGCGAAGGGAGTGTATGGGGAGGATGGACCCCTATCACGAATACCCGGGGAGGGTAGTTTAAGAGTTAGGTAGAGGGTATAGGTAAATTGTGGTTGGATATTGGCATCTGTGGTGCGTGTGGAAGAATGGTGTTTGGGTGGGTGCATTAGTGACGTGGAAATGGCTGGGCGTGTGGCCTGTTAGTGTGTGTAGTTAAATGGGCACTCCGCCACTGTGAGGATGTCGGCCAGGTGAGGCCGCAGGTGGGCTCTGGGAGCCGGTAGTGTTGTGAATGGGGCCCGAGGATCCGGAGGGCGGACCCGGGTATCCCAGTGCCAGAGAGGGCACCAAGGGGGGGTAAGTGCCAGAGAGGGCCTTCCCCAGTTAGATAGGTGAGGTAAGGAGCAGGTAAGCTCGGAGGCAACTGCAGTGGTGGAGGTGTGCAGGTGGGTAGACCTGCTGGGAGAGCCACACGACTCAGCCCAGAAATTGTGCGAAGGCACAGGGAGTTGAATCGGGGGAGTGAGACCCCAAATTGATGGGCACCACAGTTTGGTCAATGGGAGTTTGGTTCTTAAAACCGCATAGAGTGTAAGATGGCCAATGGATTGGCGGGGAAAGACCCCGGGTAGTGTAAAATGGTTAATGTCATTTAGGAAGTAGTTAGGATTGAAATCTCCTCGCACCATCTGCATCCACTCACCTGAGGTGACAGAACTCCACACCATGCCATGTTTTGTTGTTTATATTTTTGTGCAAATGTTTTGAGGATGTAAGACGCATCATGACGTGGGTGAGACATTGTGCTTGATGTTCCATCTCTTCCTCCTTAAGAGGGGTTGATGATGAATTGGTGATGGCAAATTTAGACATTGGGATTGCAACGAATTTGGATTAGGGGAGATATGGGGAAGACGTGACGGAAGTGATGAATCTGTAAATGTGTAAATTGTTTGTAAATATGGGGTAAGGGCAAGGGTAGAGTAGGTGACAGGGGGGGGGGTGGCGTACGGTAGGGACGAGCTTTCTCACTTCGCTCTCCGTGCGCACCTCGTCTGCATTACCTGTTTTGATGTGTACCCTTGCGCCCTTGCCCTCGCTAACGCTGCCATCTCTGTCTTCCTTCTCCCAACCGAGGATCATGCTGTGTCCTCCCTCCCCACAGGATTTTCTTTTTGTGTCTCCCCAAAAACAATAACAGGTCCTGGGTTGCAGTGTAGATACAATTAACGCCACTTGTAAATAATGCTCCCCACCGTTCATGTTTAGTTTGCGAATTAATTCCGCAATTCGGTTCGCTGTGGGTGTGAATCTGTTAGGTAGGGTGCAACGCAACAGGGGGACATATTTATTTGTGTTTTAAAATTGTCGCACTCAGGGTCAGCCTTAATGGTAGAGGGAATTACACCTGCGTGTCACACTAAGTTAAAGTTTTGTCGGCCCGAGTCGTGCCGTGAGG